>NW_026972941.1:0-15789 GCF_036711695.1 Zophobas morio
CCGAAACGTCTCCTTTTCCTATTCTGAGTCGATTCTGCATGCTTTAAGTGTGTTTGGTGGCTCAGAACCATCAAAAAACTTTGAAATATAGTTCAAATTCAATAAAAATCGACAAAAATACAGTTTCTAGCTAAAATTTGATGGTTTCGTTGCACTTTCCGAGCCCGTAGGGTATCTGAGTGGCTTAAAAGTACAAGAAAACACTTCAAAAGTGACGTTTCTGAAGAATTTTAACAGTTTTCTTGTATCTACGAACGCCAGAATGCATAAAATTGACCTAAAGGTCTCCTTTTCCTATTCTGAGTCGATTCTGCATGCTTTCAGTGTGTTTGGTGGCTCAGAACCATCAAAAAACTTTGAAATATAGTTCAAATTCAATAAAAATCGACAAAAATACAGTTTCTAGCTAAAATTTGATGGTTTCGTTGCACTTTCCGAGCCCGTAGGGTATCTGAGTGGCTTAAAAGTACAAGAAAACACTTCAAAAGTGACGTTTCTGAAGAATTTTAACAGTTTTCTTGTATCTACGAACGCCAGAATGCATAAAATTGACCTAAACGTCTCCTTTTTCTATTCTGAGTCGATTCTGCATGCTTTAAGTGTGTTTGGTGGCTCAGAACCATCAAAAAACGTTGAAATATAGTTCAAATTCAATAAAAATCGACAAAAATACAGTTTCTAGCTAAAATTTGTTGGTTTCGTTGCACTTTCCAAGCCCGTAGGGTATCTGATTGGCTTAAAAGTACAAGAAAACACTTCAAAAGTGACGTTTCTGAAGAATTTTAACAGTTTTCTTGTATCTACTAACGCCAGAATGCATAAAATTGACCTAAACGTCTCCTTTTCCTATTCTGAGTCGATTCTGCATGCTTTAAGTGTGTTTGGTGGCTCAGAACCATCAAAAAACGTTGAAATATAGTTCAAATTCAATAAAAATCGACAAAAATACAGTTTCTAGCTAAAATTTGATGGTTTCGTTGCACTTTCCGAGCCCGTAGGGTATCTGAGTGGCTTAAAAGTACAAGAAAACACTTCAAAAGTGACGTTTCTGAAGAATTTTAACAGTTTTCTTGTATCTACGAACGCCAGAATGCATAAAATTGACCTAAACGTCTCCTTTTCCTATTCTGAGTCGATTCTGCATGCTTTAAGTGTGTTTGGTGGCTCAGAACCATCAAAAAACTTTGAAATATAGTTCAAATTCAATAAAAATCGACAAAAATACAGTTTCTAGCTAAAATTTGATGGTTTCGTTGCACTTTCCGAGCCCGTAGAATATCTGAGTGGCTTAAAAGTACAAGAAAACACTTCAAAAGTGACGTTTCTGAAGAATTTTAACAGTTTTCTTGTATCTACGAACGCCAGAATGCATAAAATTGACCTAAACGTCTCCTTTTCCTATTCTGAGTCGATTCTGCATGCTTTAAGTGTGTTTGGTGGCTCAGAACCATCAAAAAACGTTGAAATATAGTTCAAATTCAATAAAAATCGACAAAAATACAGTTTCTAGCTAAAATTTGATGGTTTCGTTGCACTTTCCGAGCCCGTAGGGTATCTGAGTGGCTTAAAAGTACAAGAAAACACTTCAAAAGTGACGTTTCTGAAGAATTTTAACAGTTTTCTTGTATCTACGAACGCCAGAATGCATAAAATTGACCTAAACGTCTCCTTTTCCTATTCTGAGTCGATTCTGCATGCTTTAAGTGTGTTTGGTGGCTCAGAACCATCAAAAAACTTTGAAATATAGTTCAAATTCAATAAAAATCGACAAAAATACAGTTTCTAGCTAAAATTTGATGGTTTCGTTGCACTTTCCGAGCCCGTAGGATATCTGAGTGGCTTAAAAGTACAAGAAAACACTTCAAAAGTGACGCTTCTGAAGAATTTTAACAGTTTTCTTGTATCTACGAACGCCAGAATGCATAAAATTGACCTAAACGTCTCCTTTTCCTATTCTGAGTCGATTCTGCATGCTTTAAGTGTGTTTGGTGGCTCAGAACCATCAAATAACGTTGAAATATAGTTCAAATTCAATAAAAATCGACAAAAATACAGTTTCTAGCTAAAATTTGATGGTTTCGTTGCACTTTCCGAGCCCGTAGGGTATCTGAGTGGCTTAAAAGTACAAGAAAACACTTCAAAAGTGACGTTTCTGAAGAATTTTAACAGTTTTCTTGTATCTACGAACGCCAGAATGCATAAAATTGACCTAAACGTCTCCTTTTCCTATTCTGAGTCGGTTCTGCATGCTTTAAGTGTGTTTGGTGGCTCAGAACCATCAAAAAACGTTGAAATATAGTTCAAATTCAATAAAAATCGACAAAAATACAGTTTCTTGCTAAAATTTGATGGTTTCATTGCACTTTCCGAGCCCGTAGGGTATCTGAGTGGCTTAAAAGTACAAGAAAACACTTCAAAAGTGACGTTTCTGAAGAATTTTAACAGTTTTCTTGTATCTACGAACGCCAGAATGCATAAAATTGACCTAAACGTCTCCTTTTCCTATTCTGAGTCGATTCTGCATGCTTTAAGTGTGTTTGGTGGGGGTATCTGATTGGCTTAAAAGTACAAGAAAACACTTCAAAAGTGACGTTTCTGAAGAATTTTAACAGTTTTCTTGTATCTACGAACGCCAGAATGCATAAAATTGACCTAAACGTCTCCTTTTCCTATTCTGAGTAGATTCTGCATGCTTTAAGTGTGTTTGGTGGCTCAGAACCATCAAAAAACGTTGAAATATAGTTCAAATTCAATAAAAATCGACAAAAATACAGTTTCTAGCTAAAATTTGATGGTTTCGTTGCACTTTCCGAGCCCGTAGGTTATCTGATTGGCTTAAAAGTACAAGAAAACACTTCAAAAGTGACGTTTCTGAAGAATTTTAACAGTTTTCTTGTATCAACGAACGCCAGAATGCATAAAATTGACCTAAACGTCTCCTTTTCCTATTCTGAGTCGATTCTGCATGCTTTAAGTGTGTTTGGTGGTTCAGAACCATCAAAAAACGTTGAAATATAGTTCAAATTCAATAAAAATCGACAAAAATACAGTTTCTAGCTAAAATTTGATGGTTTCGTTGCACTTTCCGAGCCCGTTGGGTATCTGAGTGGCTTAAAAGTACAAGAAAACACTTCAAAAGTGACGTTTCTGAAGAATTTTAACAGTTTTCTTGTATCTACGAACGCCAGAATGCATAAATTTGACCTAAACGTCTCCTTTTCCTATTCTGAGTCGATTCTGCATGCTTTAAGTGTGTTTGGTGGCTCAGAACCATCAAAAAACGTTGAAATATAGTTCAAATTCAATAAAAATCGACAAAAATACAGTTTCTAGCTAAAATTTGATGGTTTCGTTGCACTTTCCGAGCCCGTAGGGTATCTGAGTGGCTTAAAAGTACAAGAAAACACTTCAAAAGTGACGTTTCTGAAGAATTTTAACAGTTTTCTTGTATCTACGAACGCCAGAATGCATAAAATTGACCTAAACGTCTCCTTTTCCTATTCTGAGTCGATTCTGCATGCTTTAAGTGTGTTTGGTGGCTCAGAACCATCAAAAAACGTTGAAATATAGTTCAAATTCAATAAAAATCGACAAAAATACAGTTTCTAGCTAAAATTTGATGGTTTCGTTGCACTTTCCGAGCCCGTAGGATATCTGATTGGCTTAAAAGTACAAGAAAACACTTCAAAAGTGACGTTTCTGAAGAATTTTAACAGTTTTCTTGTATCTACGAACGCCAGAATGCATAAAATTGACCTAAACGTCTCCTTTTCCTATTCTGAGTCGATTCTGCATGCTTTAAGTGTGTTTGGTGGCTCAGAACCATCAAAAAACGTTGAAATATAGTTCAAATTCAATAAAAATCGACAAAAATACAGTTTCTAGCTAAAATTTGATGGTTTCGTTGCACTTTCCGAGCCCGTAGGGTATCTGATTGGCTTAAAAGTACAAGAAAACACTTCAAAAGTGACGTTTCTGAAGAATTTTAACAGTTTTCTTGTATCTACGAACGCCAGAATGCATAAAATTGACCTAAAGGTCTCCTTTTCCTATTCTGAGTCGATTCTGCATGCTTTAAGTGTGTTTGGTGGCTCAGAACCATCAAAAAACGTTGAAATATAGTTCAAATTCAATAAAAATCGACAAAAATACAGTTTCTAGCTAAAATTTGATGGTTTCGTTGCACTTTCCGAGCCCGTAGGGTATCTGATTGGCTTAAAAGTACAAGAAAACACTTCAAAAGTGACGTTTCTGAAGAATTTTAACAGTTTTCTTGTATCTACGAACGCCAGAATGCATAAAATTGACCTAAACGTCTCCTTTTCCTATTCTGAGTCGATTCTGCATGCTTTAAGTGTGTTTGGTGGCTCAGAACCATCAAAAAACGTTGAAATATAGTTCAAATTCAATAAAAATCGACAAAAATACATACCCTATGGGCTCGGAAAGTGCAACGAAACCATCAAATTTTAGCTAGAAACTGTATTTTTGTCGATTTTTATTGAATTTGAACTATATTTCAACGTTTTTTGATGGTTCTGAGCCACCAAACACACTTAAAGCATGCAGAATCGACTCAGAATAGGAAAAGGAGACGTTTAGGTCAATTTTATGCATTCTGGCGTTCGTAGATACAAGAAAACTGTTAAAATTCTTCAGAAACGTCACTTTTGAAGTGTTTTCTTGTACTTTTAAGCCAATCAGATACCCTACGGGCTCGGAAAGTGCAACGAAACCATCAAATTTTAGCTAGAAACTGTATTTTTGTCGATTTTTATTGAATTTGAACTATATTTCAACGTTTTTTGATGGTTCTGAGCCACCAAACACACTTAAAGCATGCAGAATCGACTCAGAATAGGAAAAGGAGACCTTTAGGTCAATTTTATGCATTCTGGCGTTCGTAGATACAAGAAAACTGTTAAAATTCTTCAGAAACGTCACTTTTGAAGTGTTTTCTTGTACTTTTAAGCCAATCAGATACCCTACGGGCTCGGAAAGTGCAACGAAACCATCAAATTTTAGCTAGAAACTGTATTTTTGTCGATTTTTATTGAATTTGAACTATATTTCAACGTTTTTTGATGGTTCTGAGCCACCAAACACACTTAAAGCATGCAGAATCGACTCAGAATAGGAAAAGGAGACGTTTAGGTCAATTTTATGCATTCTGGCGTTCGTAGATACAAGAAAACTGTTAAAATTCTTCAGAAACGTCACTTTTGAAGTGTTTTCTTGTACTTTTAAGCCAATCAGATATCCTACGGGCTCGGAAAGTGCAACGAAACCATCAAATTTTAGCTAGAAACTGTATTTTTGTCGATTTTTATTGAATTTGAACTATATTTCAACGTTTTTTGATGGTTCTGAGCCACCAAACACACTTAAAGCATGCAGAATCGACTCAGAATAGGAAAAGGAGACGTTTAGGTCAATTTTATGCATTCTGGCGTTCGTAGATACAAGAAAACTGTTAAAATTCTTCAGAAACGTCACTTTTGAAGTGTTTTCTTGTACTTTTAAGCCACTCAGATACCCTACGGGCTCGGAAAGTGCAACGAAACCATCAAATTTTAGCTAGAAACTGTATTTTTGTCGATTTTTATTGAATTTGAACTATATTTCAACGTTTTTTGATGGTTCTGAGCCACCAAACACACTTAAAGCATGCAGAATCGACTCAGAATAGGAAAAGGAGACGTTTAGGTCAAATTTATGCATTCTGGCGTTCGTAGATACAAGAAAACTGTTAAAATTCTTCAGAAACGTCACTTTTGAAGTGTTTTCTTGTACTTTTAAGCCACTCAGATACCCTACGGGCTCGGAAAGTGCAACGAAACCATCAAATTTTAGCTAGAAACTGTATTTTTGTCGATTTTTATTGAATTTGAACTATATTTCAACGTTTTTTGATGGTTCTGAACCACCAAACACACTTAAAGCATGCAGAATCGACTCAGAATAGGAAAAGGAGACGTTTAGGTCAATTTTATGCATTCTGGCGTTCGTTGATACAAGAAAACTGTTAAAATTCTTCAGAAACGTCACTTTTGAAGTGTTTTCTTGTACTTTTAAGCCAATCAGATAACCTACGGGCTCGGAAAGTGCAACGAAACCATCAAATTTTAGCTAGAAACTGTATTTTTGTCGATTTTTATTGAATTTGAACTATATTTCAACGTTTTTTGATGGTTCTGAGCCACCAAACACACTTAAAGCATGCAGAATCTACTCAGAATAGGAAAAGGAGACGTTTAGGTCAATTTTATGCATTCTGGCGTTCGTAGATACAAGAAAACTGTTAAAATTCTTCAGAAACGTCACTTTTGAAGTGTTTTCTTGTACTTTTAAGCCAATCAGATACCCCCACCAAACACACTTAAAGCATGCAGAATCGACTCAGAATAGGAAAAGGAGACGTTTAGGTCAATTTTATGCATTCTGGCGTTCGTAGATACAAGAAAACTGTTAAAATTCTTCAGAAACGTCACTTTTGAAGTGTTTTCTTGTACTTTTAAGCCACTCAGATACCCTACGGGCTCGGAAAGTGCAATGAAACCATCAAATTTTAGCAAGAAACTGTATTTTTGTCGATTTTTATTGAATTTGAACTATATTTCAACGTTTTTTGATGGTTCTGAGCCACCAAACACACTTAAAGCATGCAGAACCGACTCAGAATAGGAAAAGGAGACGTTTAGGTCAATTTTATGCATTCTGGCGTTCGTAGATACAAGAAAACTGTTAAAATTCTTCAGAAACGTCACTTTTGAAGTGTTTTCTTGTACTTTTAAGCCACTCAGATACCCTACGGGCTCGGAAAGTGCAACGAAACCATCAAATTTTAGCTAGAAACTGTATTTTTGTCGATTTTTATTGAATTTGAACTATATTTCAACGTTATTTGATGGTTCTGAGCCACCAAACACACTTAAAGCATGCAGAATCGACTCAGAATAGGAAAAGGAGACGTTTAGGTCAATTTTATGCATTCTGGCGTTCGTAGATACAAGAAAACTGTTAAAATTCTTCAGAAGCGTCACTTTTGAAGTGTTTTCTTGTACTTTTAAGCCACTCAGATATCCTACGGGCTCGGAAAGTGCAACGAAACCATCAAATTTTAGCTAGAAACTGTATTTTTGTCGATTTTTATTGAATTTGAACTATATTTCAAAGTTTTTTGATGGTTCTGAGCCACCAAACACACTTAAAGCATGCAGAATCGACTCAGAATAGGAAAAGGAGACGTTTAGGTCAATTTTATGCATTCTGGCGTTCGTAGATACAAGAAAACTGTTAAAATTCTTCAGAAACGTCACTTTTGAAGTGTTTTCTTGTACTTTTAAGCCACTCAGATACCCTACGGGCTCGGAAAGTGCAACGAAACCATCAAATTTTAGCTAGAAACTGTATTTTTGTCGATTTTTATTGAATTTGAACTATATTTCAACGTTTTTTGATGGTTCTGAGCCACCAAACACACTTAAAGCATGCAGAATCGACTCAGAATAGGAAAAGGAGACGTTTAGGTCAATTTTATGCATTCTGGCGTTCGTAGATACAAGAAAACTGTTAAAATTCTTCAGAAACGTCACTTTTGAAGTGTTTTCTTGTACTTTTAAGCCACTCAGATATTCTACGGGCTCGGAAAGTGCAACGAAACCATCAAATTTTAGCTAGAAACTGTATTTTTGTCGATTTTTATTGAATTTGAACTATATTTCAAAGTTTTTTGATGTGTATCTGAGTGGCTTAAAAGTACAAGAAAACACTTCAAAAGTGACGTTTCTGAAGAATTTTAACAGTTTTCTTGTATCTACGAACGCCAGAATGCATAAAATTGACCTAAACGTCTCCTTTTCCTATTCTGAGTCGATTCTGCATGCTTTAAGTGTGTTTGGTGGCTCAGAACCATCAAAAAACTTTGAAATATAGTTCAAATTCAATAAAAATCGACAAAAATACAGTTTCTAGCTAAAATTTGATGGTTTCGTTGCACTTTCCGAGCCCGTAGGATATCTGAGTGGCTTAAAAGTACAAGAAAACACTTCAAAAGTGACGCTTCTGAAGAATTTTAACAGTTTTCTTGTATCTACGAACGCCAGAATGCATAAAATTGACCTAAACGTCTCCTTTTCCTATTCTGAGTCGATTCTGCATGCTTTAAGTGTGTTTGGTGGCTCAGAACCATCAAATAACGTTGAAATATAGTTCAAATTCAATAAAAATCGACAAAAATACAGTTTCTAGCTAAAATTTGATGGTTTCGTTGCACTTTCCGAGCCCGTAGGGTATCTGAGTGGCTTAAAAGTACAAGAAAACACTTCAAAAGTGACGTTTCTGAAGAATTTTAACAGTTTTCTTGTATCTACGAACGCCAGAATGCATAAAATTGACCTAAACGTCTCCTTTTCCTATTCTGAGTCGGTTCTGCATGCTTTAAGTGTGTTTGGTGGCTCAGAACCATCAAAAAACGTTGAAATATAGTTCAAATTCAATAAAAATCGACAAAAATACAGTTTCTTGCTAAAATTTGATGGTTTCATTGCACTTTCCGAGCCCGTAGGGTATCTGAGTGGCTTAAAAGTACAAGAAAACACTTCAAAAGTGACGTTTCTGAAGAATTTTAACAGTTTTCTTGTATCTACGAACGCCAGAATGCATAAAATTGACCTAAACGTCTCCTTTTCCTATTCTGAGTCGATTCTGCATGCTTTAAGTGTGTTTGGTGGCTCAGAACCATCAAATAACGTTGAAATATAGTTCAAATTCAATAAAAATCGACAAAAATACAGTTTCTAGCTAAAATTTGATGGTTTCGTTGCACTTTCCGAGCCCGTAGGGTATCTGAGTGGCTTAAAAGTACAAGAAAACACTTCAAAAGTGACGTTTCTGAAGAATTTTAACAGTTTTCTTGTATCTACGAACGCCAAAATGCATAAAATTGACCTAAACGTCTCCTTTTCCTATTCTGAGTCGGTTCTGCATGCTTTAAGTGTGTTTGGTGGCTCAGAACCATCAAAAAACGTTGAAATATAGTTCAAATTCAATAAAAATCGACAAAAATACAGTTTCTTGCTAAAATTTGATGGTTTCATTGCACTTTCCGAGCCCGTAGGGTATCTGAGTGGCTTAAAAGTACAAGAAAACACTTCAAAAGTGACGTTTCTGAAGAATTTTAACAGTTTTCTTGTATCTACGAAAGCCAGAATGCATAAAATTGACCTAAACGTCTCCTTTTCCTATTCTGAGTCGGTTCTGCATGCTTTAAGTGTGTTTGGTGGCTCAGAACCATCAAAAAACGTTGAAATATAGTTCAAATTCAATAAAAATCGACAAAAATACAGTTTCTAGCTAAAATTTGATGGTTTCGTTGCACTTTCCGAGCCCGTAGGGTATCTGAGTGGCTTAAAAGTACAAGAAAACACTTCAAAAGTGACGTTTCTGAAGAATTTTAACAGTTTTCTTGTATCTACGAACGCCAGAATGCATAAAATTGACCTAAACGTCTCCTTTTTCTATTCTGAGTCGATTCTGCATGCTTTAAGTGTGTTTGGTGGTTCAGAACCATCAAAAAACTTTGAAATATAGTTCAAATTCAATAAAAATCGACAAAAATACAGTTTCTAGCTAAAATTTGATGGTTTCGTTGCACTTTCCAAGCCCGTAGGGTATCTGATTGGCTTAAAAGTACAAGAAAACACTTCAAAAGTGACGTTTCTGAAGAATTTTAACAGTTTTCTTGTATCTACGAACGCCAGAATGCATAAAATTGACCTAAACGTCTCCTTTTCCTATTCTGAGTCGATTCTGCATGCTTTAAGTGTGTTTGGTGGCTCAGAACCATCAAAAAACGTTGAAATATAGTTCAAATTCAATAAAAATCGACAAAAATACAGTTTCTAGCTAAAATTTGATGGTTTCGTTGCACTTTCCGAGCCCGTAGGGTATCTGAGTGGCTTAAAAGTACAAGAAAACACTTCAAAAGTGACGTTTCTGAAGAATTTTAACAGTTTTCTTGTATCTACGAACGCCAGAATGCATAAAATTGACCGAAACGTCTCCTTTTCCTATTCTGAGTCGATTCTGCATGCTTTAAGTGTGTTTGGTGGCTCAGAACCATCAAAAAACTTTGAAATATAGTTCAAATTCAATAAAAATCGACAAAAATACAGTTTCTAGCTAAAATTTGATGGTTTCGTTGCACTTTCCGAGCCCGTAGGGTATCTGAGTGGCTTAAAAGTACAAGAAAACACTTCAAAAGTGACGTTTCTGAAGAATTTTAACAGTTTTCTTGTATCTACGAACGCCAGAATGCATAAAATTGACCTAAACGTCTCCTTTTCCTATTCTGAGTCGATTCTGCATGCTTTAAGTGTGTTTGGTGGCTCAGAACCATCAAAAAACGTTGAAATATAGTTCAAATTCAATAAAAATCGACAAAAATACAGTTTCTAGCTAAAATTTGATGGTTTCGTTGCACTTTCCGAGACCGTAGGGTATCTGATTGGCTTAAAAGTACAAGAAAACACTTCAAAAGTGACGTTTCTGAAGAATTTTAACAGTTTTCTTGTATCTACGAACGCCAGAATGCATAAAATTGACCTAAACGTCTCCTTTTCCTATTCTGAGTCGATTGTGCATGCTTTAAGTGTGTTTGGTGGCTCAGAACCATCAAAAAACGTTGAAATATAGTTCAAATTCAATAAAAATCGACAAAAATACAGCTTCTAGCTAAAATTTGATGGTTTCGTTGCACTTTCCGAGCCCGTAGGGTATCTGATTGGCTTAAAAGTACAAGAAAACACTTCAAAAGTGACGTTTCTGAAGAATTTTAACAGTTTTCTTGTATCTACGAACGCCAGAATGCATAAAATTGACCTAAACGTCTCCTTTTCCTATTCTGAGTCGATTCTGCATGCTTTAAGTGTGTTTGGTGGCTCAGAACCATCAAAAAACGTTGAAATATAGTTCAAATTCAATAAAAATCGACAAAAATACAGTTTCTAGCTAAAATTTGATGGTTTCGTTGCACTTTCCGAGCCCGTAGATATAGTTCAAATTCAATAAAAATCGACAAAAATACAGTTTCTAGCTAAAATTTGATGGTTTCGTTGCACTTTCCGAGCCCGTAGGGTATCTGAGTGGCTTAAAAGTACAAGAAAACACTTCAAAAGTGACGTTTCTGAAGAATTTTAACAGTTTTCTTGTATCTACGAACGCCAGAATGCATAAAATTGACCTAAACGTCTCCTTTTCCTATTCTGAGTCGATTCTGCATGCTTTAAGTGTGTTTGGTGGCTCAGAACCATCAAAAAACGTTGAAATATAGTTCAAATTCAATAAAAATCGACAAAAATACAGTTTCTAGCTAAAATTTGATGGTTTCGTTGCACTTTCCGAGCCCGTAGGGTATCTGAGTGGCTTAAAAGTACAAGAAAACACTTCAAAAGTGACATTTCTGAAGAATTTTAACAGTTTTCTTGTATCTACGAACGCCAGAATGCATAAAATTGACCTAAACGTCTCCTTTTCATATTCTGAGTCGATTCTGCATGCTTTAAGTGTGCTTGGTGGCTCAGAACCATCAAAAAACGTTGAAATATAGTTCAAATTCAATAAAAATCGACAAAAATACAGTTTCTAGCTAAAATTTGATGGTTTCGTTGCACTTTCCGAGCCCGTAGGGTACCTGAGTGGCTTAAAAGTACAAGAAAACACTTCAAAAGTGACGTTTCTGAAGAATTTTAACAGTTTTCTTGTATCTACGAAAGCCAGAATGCATAAAATTGACCTAAACGTCTCCTTTTCCTATTCTGAGTCGGTTCTGCATGCTTTAAGTGTGTTTGGTGGCTCAGAACCATCAAAAAACGTTGAAATATAGTTCAAATTCAATAAAAATCGACAAAAATACAGTTTCTAGCTAAAATTTGATGGTTTCGTTGCACTTTCCGAGCCCGTAGGGTATCTGAGTGGCTTAAAAGTACAAGAAAACACTTCAAAAGTGACGTTTCTGAAGAATTTTAACAGTTTTCTTGTATCTACGAACGCCAGAATGCATAAAATTGACCTAAACGTCTCCTTTTCCTATTCTGAGTCGATTCTGCATGCTTTAAGTGTGTTTGGTGGCTCAGAACCATCAAAAAACTTTGAAATATAGTTCAAATTCAATAAAAATCGACAAAAATACAGTTTCTAGCTAAAATTTGATGGTTTCGTTGCACTTTCCGAGCCCGTAGGGTATCTGAGTGGCTTAAAAGTACAAGAAAACACTTCAAAAGTGACGTTTCTGAAGAATTTTAACAGTTTTCTTGTATCTACGAACGCCAGAATGCATAAAATTGACCTAAACGTCTCCTTTTTCTATTCTGAGTCGATTCTGCATGCTTTAAGTGTGTTTGGTGGTTCAGAACCATCAAAAAACTTTGAAATATAGTTCAAATTCAATAAAAATCGACAAAAATACAGTTTCTAGCTAAAATTTGATGGTTTCGTTGCACTTTCCAAGCCCGTAGGGTATCTGATTGGCTTAAAAGTACAAGAAAACACTTCAAAAGTGACGTTTCTGAAGAATTTTAACAGTTTTCTTGTATCTACGAACGCCAGAATGCATAAAATTGACCTAAACGTCTCCTTTTCCTATTCTGAGTCGATTCTGCATGCTTTAAGTGTGTTTGGTGGCTCAGAACCATCAAAAAACGTTGAAATATAGTTCAAATTCAATAAAAATCGACAAAAATACAGTTTCTAGCTAAAATTTGATGGTTTCGTTGCACTTTCCGAGCCCGTAGGGTATCTGAGTGGCTTAAAAGTACAAGAAAACACTTCAAAAGTGACGTTTCTGAAGAATTTTAACAGTTTTCTTGTATCTACGAACGCCAGAATGCATAAAATTGACCGAAACGTCTCCTTTTCCTATTCTGAGTCGATTCTGCATGCTTTAAGTGTGTTTGGTGGCTCAGAACCATCAAAAAACTTTGAAATATAGTTCAAATTCAATAAAAATCGACAAAAATACAGTTTCTAGCTAAAATTTGATGGTTTCGTTGCACTTTCCGAGCCCGTAGGGTATCTGAGTGGCTTAAAAGTACAAGAAAACACTTCAAAAGTGACGTTTCTGAAGAATTTTAACAGTTTTCTTGTATCTACGAACGCCAGAATGCATAAAATTGACCTAAACGTCTCCTTTTCCTATTCTGAGTCGGTTCTGCATGCTTCAAGTGTGTTTGGTGGCTCAGAACCATCAAAAAACGCTGAAATATAGTTCAAATTCAATAAAAATCGACAAAAATACAGTTTCTAGCTAAAATTTGATGGTTTCGTTGCACTTTCCGAGCCCGTAGTGTATCTGAGTGGCTTAAAAGTACAAGAAAACACTTCAAAAGTGACGTTTCTGAAGAATTTGAACAGTTTTCTTGTATCTACGAACGCCAGAATGCATAAAATTGACCTAAACGTCTCCTTTTCCTATTCTGAGTCGATTCTGCATGCTTTAAGTGTGTTTGGTGGCTCAGAACCATCAAAAAACGTTGAAATATAGTTCAAATTCAATAAAAATCGACAAAAATACAGTTTCTAGCTAAAATTTGATGGTTTCGTTGCACTTTCCGAGCCCGTAGGGTATCTGATTGGCTTAAAAGTACAAGAAAACACTTCAAAAGTGACGTTTCTGAAGAATTTTAACAGTTTTCTTGTATCTACGAACGCCAGAATGCATAAAATTGACCTAAACGAAACCATCAAATTTTAGCTAGAAACTGTATTTTTGTCGATTTTTATTGAATTTGAACTATATTTCAACGTTTTTTGATGGTTCTGAGCCACCAAACACACTTAAAGCATGCAGAATCGACTCAGAATAGGAAAAGGAGACGTTTAGGTCAATTTTATGCATTCTGGCGTTCGTAGATACAAGAAAACTGTTAAAATTCTTCAGAAACGTCACTTTTGAAGTGTTTTCTTGTACTTTTAAGCCAATCAGATACCCTACGGGCTTGGAAAGTGCAACGAAACCATCAAATTTTAGCTAGAAACTGTATTTTTGTCGATTTTTATTGAATTTGAACTATATTTCAACGTTTTTTGATGGTTCTGAGCCACCAAACACACTTAAAGCATGCAGAATCGACTCAGAATAGGAAAAGGAGACGTTTAGGTCAATTTTATGCATTCTGGCGTTCGTAGATACAAGAAAACTGTTAAAATTCTTCAGAAACGTCACTTTTGAAGTGTTTTCTTGTACTTTTAAGCCAATCAGATACCCTACGGGCTCGGAAAGTGCAACGAAACCATCAAATTTTAGCTAGAAACTGTATTTTTGTCGATTTTTATTGAATTTGAACTATATTTCAACGTTTTTTGATGGTTCTGAGCCACCAAACACACTTAAAGCATGCAGAATCGACTCAGAATAGGAAAAGGAGACGTTTAGGTCAATTTTATGCATTCTGGCGTTCGTAGATACAAGAAAACTGTTAAAATTCTTCAGAAACGTCACTTTTGAAGTGTTTTCTTGTACTTTTAAGCCAATCAGATACCCAACGGGCTCGGAAAGTGCAACGAAACCATCAAATTTTAGCTAGAAACTGTATTTTTGTCGATTTTTATTGAATTTGAACTATATTTCAACGTTTTTTGATGGTTCTGAGCCACCAAACACACTTAAAGCATGCAGAATCTACTCAGAATAGGAAAAGGAGACGTTTAGGTCAATTTTATGCATTCTGGCGTTCGTAGATACAAGAAAACTGTTAAAATTCTTCAGAAACGTCACTTTTGAAGTGTTTTCTTGTACTTTTAAGCTAATCAGATACCCTACGGGCTCGGAAAGTGCAACGAAACCATCAAATTTTAGCTAGAAACTGTATTTTTGTCGATTTTTATTGAATTTGAACTATATTTCAACGTTTTTTGATGGTTCTGAGCCACCAAACACACTTAAAGCATGCAGAATCGACCCAGAATAGGAAAAGGAGACGTTTAGGTCAATTTTATGCATTCTGGCGTTCGTAGATACAAGAAAACTGTTAAAATTCTTCAGAAACGTCACTTTTGAAGTGTTTTCTTGTACTTTTAAGCCAATCAGATACCCTACGGGCTCGGAAAGTGCAACGAAACCATCAAATTTTAGCTAGAAACTGTATTTTTGTCGATTTTTATTGAATTTGAACTATATTTCAACGTTTTTTGATGGTTCTGAGCCACCAAACACACTTAAAGCATGCAGAATCGACTCAGAATAGGAAAAGGAGACGTTTAGGTCAATTTTATGCATTCTGGCGTTCGTAGATACAAGAAAACTGTTCAAATTCTTCAGAAACGTCACTTTTGAAGTGTTTTCTTGTACTTTTAAGCCACTCAGATACACTACGGGCTCGGAAAGTGCAACGAAACCATCAAATTTTAGCTAGAAACTGTATTTTTGTCGATTTTTATTGAATTTGAACTATATTTCAGCGTTTTTTGATGGTTCTGAGCCACCAAACACACTTGAAGCATGCAGAACCGACTCAGAATAGGAAAAGGAGACGTTTAGGTCAATTTTATGCATTCTGGCGTTCGTAGATACAAGAAAACTGTTAAAATTCTTCAGAAACGTCACTTTTGAAGTGTTTTCTTGTACTTTTAAGCCACTCAGATACCCTACGGGCTCGGAAAGTGCAACGAAACCATCAAATTTTAGCTAGAAACTGTATTTTTGTCGATTTTTATTGAATTTGAACTATATTTCAAAGTTTTTTGATGGTTCTGAGCCACCAAACACACTTAAAGCATGCAGAATCGACTCAG
>NW_026972942.1:0-38258 GCF_036711695.1 Zophobas morio
TGCAACGAAACCATCAAATTTTAGCTAGAAACTGTATTTTTGTCGATTTTTATTGAATTTGAACTATATTTCAACGTTTTTTGATGGTTCTGAGCCACCAAACACACTTAAAGCATGCAGAATCGACTCAGAATAGGAAAAGGAGACGTTTAGGTCAATTTTATGCATTCTGGCGTTCGTAGATACAAGAAAACTGTTAAAATACTTTAGAAACGTCACTTTTGAAGTGTTTTCTTGTACTTTTAAGCCACTCAGATACCCTACGGGCTCGGAAAGTGCAACGAAACCATCAAATTTTAACTAGAAACTGTATTTTTGTCGATTATTATTGAATTTGAACAATATTTCAACGTTTTTTGATGGTTCTGAGCCACCAAACACACTTAAAGCATGCAGAATCGACTCAGAATAGGAAAAGGAGACGTTTAGGTCAATTTTATGCATTCTGGCGTTCGTAGATACAAGAAAACTGTTAAAATTCTTCAGAAACGTCACTTTTGAAGTGTTTTCTTGTACTTTTAAGCCACTCAGATACCCTACGGGCTCGGAAAGTGCAACGAAACCATCAAATTTTAACTAGAAACTGTATTTTTGTCGATTTTTATTGAATTTGAACTATATTTCAACGTTTTTTGATGGTTCTGAGCCACCAAACACACTTAAAGCATGCAGAATCGACTCAGAATAGGAAAAGGAGACGTTTAGGTCAATTTTATGCATTCTGGCGTTCGTAGATACAAGAAAACTGTTAAAATTCTTCAGAAACGTCACTTTCGAAGTGTTTTCTTGTACTTTTAAGCCACTCAGATACCCAACGGGCTCGGAAAGTGCAACGAAACCATCAAATTTTAACTAGAAACTGTATTTTTGTCGATTTTTATTGAATTTGAACTATATTTCAACGTTTTTTTATGGTTCTGAGCCACCAAACACACTTAAAGCATGCAGAATCGACTCAGAATAGGAAAAGGAGACGTTTAGGTCAATTTATGCATTCTGGCGTTCGTAGATACAAGAAAACTGTTAAAATTCTTCAGAAACGTCACTTTTGAAGTGTTTTCTTGTACTTTTAAGCCACTCAGATACCCTACGGGCTCGGAAAGTGCAACGAAACCATCAAATTTTAGCTAGAAACTGTATTTTTGTCGATTTTTATTGAATTTGAACTATATTTCAACGTTTTTTGATGGTTCTGAGCCACCAAACACACTTAAAGCATGCAGAATCGACTCAGAATAGGAAAAGGAGACGTTTAGGTCAATTTTATGCATTCTGGCGTTCGTAGATACAAGAAAACTGTTAAAATTCTTCAGAAACGTCAGTTTTGAAGTGTTTTCTTGTACTTTTAAGCCACTCAGATACCCTACGGGCTCGGAAAGTGCAACGAAACCATCAAATTTTATCTAGAAACTGTATTTTTGTCGATTTTTATTGAATTTGAACTATATTTCAACGTTTTTTGATGGTTCTGAGCCACCAAACACACTTAAAGCATGCAGAATCGACTCAGAATAGGAAAAGGAGACGTTTAGGTCAATTTTATGCATTCTGGCGTTCGTAGATACAAGAAAACTGTTAAAATTCTTCAGAAACGTCACTTTTGAAGTGTTTTCTTGTACTTTTAAGCCACTCAGATACCCTACGGGCTCGGAAAGTGCAACGAAACCATCAAATTTTAGCTAGAAACTGTATTTTTGTCGATTTTTATTGAATTTGAACTATATTTCAACGTTTTTTGATGGTTCTGAGCCACCAAACACACTTAAAGCATGCAGAATCGACTCAGAATAGGAAAAGGAGACGTTTAGGTCAATTTTATGCATTCTGGCGTTCGTAGATACAAGAAAACTGTTAAAATTCTTCAGAAACGTCACTTTTGAAGTGTTTTCTTGTACTTTTAAGCCACTCAGATACCCTACGGGCTCGGAAAGTGCAACGAAACCATCAAATTTTATCTAGAAACTGTATTTTTGTCGATTTTTATTGAATTTGAACTATATTTCAACGTTTTTTGATGGTTCTGAGCCACCAAACACACTTAAAGCATGCAGAATCGACTCAGAATAGGAAAAGGAGACGTTTAGGTCAATTTTATGCATTCTGGCGTTCGTAGATACAAGAAAACTGTTAAAATTCTTCAGAAACGTCACTTTCAAAGTGTTTTCTTGTACTTTTAAGCCACTCAGATACCCAACGGGCTCGGAAAGTGCAACGAAACCATCAAATTTTAGCTAGAAACTGTATTTTTGTCGATTTTTATTGAATTTGAACTATATTTCAACGTTTTTTGATGGTTCTGAGCCACCAAACACACTTAAAGCATGCAGAATCGACTCAGAATAGGAAAAGGAGACGTTTAGGTCAATTTTATGCATTCTGGCGTTCGTAGATACAAGAAAACTGTTAAAATTCTTCAGAAACGTCACTTTTGAAGTGTTTTCTTGTACTTTTAAGCCACTCAGATACCCTACGGGCTCGGAAAGTGCAACGAAACCATCAAATTTTAGCTAGAAACTGTATTTTTGTCGATTTTTATTGAATTTGAACTATATTTCAACGTTTTTTGATGGTTCTGAGCCACCAAACACACTTAAAGCATGCAGAATCGACTCAGAATAGGAAAAGGAGACGTTTAGGTCAATTTTATGCATTCTGGCGTTCGTAGATACAAGAAAACTGTTAAAATTCTTCAGAAACGTCACTTTTGAAGTGTTTTCTTGTACTTTTAAGCCACTCAGATACCCTACGGGCTCGGAAAGTGCAACGAAACCATCAAATTTTAGCTAGAAACTGTATTTTTGTCGATTTTTATTGAATTTGAACTATATTTCAACGTTTTTTGATGGTTCTGAGCCACCAAACACACTTAAAGCATGCAGAATCGACTCAGAATAGGAAAAGGAGACGTTTAGGTCAATTTTATGCATTCTGGCGTTCGTAGATACAAGAAAACTGTTAAAATTCTTCAGAAACGTCACTTTTGAAGTGTTTTCTTGTACTTTTAAGCCACTCAGATACCCTACGGGCTCGGAAAGTGCAACGAAACCATCAAATTTTAGCTAGAAACTGTATTTTTGTCGATTTTTATTGAATTTGAACTATATTTCAACGTTTTTTGATGGTTCTGAGCCACCAAACACACTTAAAGCATGCAGAATCGACTCAGAATAGGAAAAGGAGACGTTTAGGTCAATTTTATGCATTCTGGCGTTCGTAGATACAAGAAAACTGTTAAAATTCTTCAGAAACGTCACTTTTGAAGTGTTTTCTTGTACTTTTAAGCCACTCAGATACCCTACGGGCTCGGAAAGTGCAACGAAACCATCAAATTTTAGCTAGAAACTGTCCTTTTGTCAATTTTTATTGAATTTGAACTATATTTCAACGTTTTTTTGAAGGTTCTGAGCCACCAAACACACTTAAAGCATGCAGAATCGACTCAGAATAGGAAAAGGAGACGTTTAGGTCAATTTTATGCATTCTGGCGTTCGTAGAAACAAGAAAACTGTTAAAATTCTTCAGAAACGTCACTTTTGAAGTGTTTTCTTGTACTTTTAAGCCACTCAGATACCCTACGGGCTCGGAAAGTGCAACGAAACCATCAAATTTTAGCTACAAACTGTATTTTTGTCGATTTTTATTGAATTTGAACTATATTTCAACGTTTTTTGATGGTTCTGAGCCACCAAACACACTTAAAGCATGCAGAATCGACTCAGAATAGGAAAAGGAGACGTTTAGGTCAATTTTATGCATTCTGGCGTTCGTAGATACAAGAAAACTGTTAAAATTCTTCAGAAACGTCACTTTTGAAGTGTTTTCTTGTACTTTTAAGCCACTCAGATACCCTACGGGCTCGGAAAGTGCAACGAAACCATCAAATTTTAGCTAGAAACTGTATTTTTGTCGATTTTTATTGAATTTGAACTATATTTCAACGTTTTTTGATGGTTCTGAGCCACCAAACACACTTAAAGCATGCAGAATCGACTCAGAATAGGAAAAGGAGACGTTTAGGTCAATTTTATGCATTCTGGCGTTCGTAGATACAAGAAAACTGTTAAAATTCTTCAGAAACGTCACTTTTGAAGTGTTTTCTTGTACTTTTAAGCCACTCAGATACCCTACGGGCTCGGAAAGTGCAACGAAACCATCAAATTTTAGCTAGAAACTGTATTTTTGTCGATTTTTATTGAATTTGAACTATATTTCAACGTTTTTTGATGGTTCTGAGCCACCAAACACACTTAAAGCATGCAGAATCGACTCAGAATAGGAAAAGGAGACGTTTAGGTCAATTTTATGCATTCTGGCGTTCGTAGATACAAGAAAACTGTTAAAATTCTTCAGAAACGTCACTTTTGAAGTGTTTTCTTGTACTTTTAAGCCACTCAGATACCCTACGGGCTCGGAAAGTGCAACGAAACCATCAAATTTTAGCTAGAAACTGTATTTTTGTCGATTTTTATTGAATTTGAACTATATTTCAACGTTTTTTGATGGTTCTGAGCCACCAAACACACTTAAAGCATGCAGAATCGACTCAGAATAGGAAAAGGAGACGTTTAGGTCAATTTTATGCATTCTGGCGTTCGTAGATACAAGAAAACTGTTAAAATTCTTCAGAAACGTCACTTTTGAAGTGTTTTCTTGTACTTTTAAGCCACTCAGATACCCTACGGGCTCGGAAAGTGCAACGAAACCATCAAATTTTAGCTAGAAACTGTATTTTTGTCGATTTTTATTGAATTTGAACTATATTTCAACGTTTTTTGATGGTTCTGAGCCACCAAACACACTTAAAGCATGCAGAATCGACTCAGAATAGGAAAAGGAGACGTTTAGGTCAATTTTATGCATTCTGGCGTTCGTAGATACAAGAAAACTGTTAAAATTCTTCAGAAACGTCACTTTTGAAGTGTTTTCTTGTACTTTTAAGCCACTCAGATACCCTACGGGCTCGGAAAGTGCAACGAAACCATCAAATTTTAGCTAGAAACTGTATTTTTGTCGATTTTTATTGAATTTGAACTATATTTCAACGTTTTTTGATGGTTCTGAGCCACCAAACACACTTAAAGCATGCAGAATCGACTCAGAATAGGAAAAGGAGACGTTTAGGTCAATTTTATGCATTCTGGCGTTCGTAGATACAAGAAAACTGTTAAAATTCTTCAGAAACGTCACTTTCGAAGTGTTTTCTTGTACTTTTAAGCCACTCACATACCCTACGGGCTCGGAAAGTGCAACGAAACCATCAAATTTTAGCTAGAAACTGTATTTTTGTCGATTTTTATTGAATTTGAACTATATTTCAACGTTTTTTGATGGTTCTGAGCCACCAAACACACTTAAAGCATGCAGAATCGACTCAGAATAGGAAAAGGAGACGTTTAGGTCAATTTTATGCATTCTGGCGTTCGTAGATACAAGAAAACTGTTAAAATTCTTCAGAAACGTCACTTTTGAAGTGTTTTCTTGTACTTTTAAGCCACTCAGATACCCTACGGGCTCGGAAAGTGCAACGAAACCATCAAATTTTAGCTAGAAACTGTATTTTTGTCGATTTTTATTGAATTTGAACTATATTTCAACGTTTTTTGATGGTTCTGAGCCACCAAACACACTTAAAGCATGCAGAATCGACTCAGAATAGGAAAAGGAGACGTTTAGGTCAATTTTATGCATTCTGGCGTTCGTAGATACAAGAAAACTGTTCAAATTCTTCAGAAACGTCACTTTTGAAGTGTTTTCTTGTACTTTTAAGCCACTCAGATACCCTACGGGCTCGGAAAGTGCAACGAAACCATCAAATTTTAGCTAGAAACTGTATTTTTGTCGATTTTTATTGAATTTGAACTATATTTCAACGTTTTTTGATGGTTCTGAGCCACCAAACACACTTAAAGCATGCAGAATCGACTCAGAATAGGAAAAGGAGACGTTTAGGTCAATTTTATGCATTCTGGCGTTCGTAGATACAAGAAAACTGTTAAAATTCTTCAGAAACGTCACTTTTGAAGTGTTTTCTTGTACTTTTAAGCCACTCAGATACCCTACGGGCTCGGAAAGTGCAACGAAACCATCAAATTTTAACTAGAAACTGTATTTTTGTCGATTTTTATTGAATTTGAACTATATTTCAACGTTTTTTTATGGTTCTGAGCCACCAAACACACTTAAAGCATGCAGAATCGACTCAGAATAGGAAAAGGAGACGTTTAGGTCAATTTTATGCATTCTGGCGTTCGTAGATACAAGAAAACTGTTAAAATTCTTCAGAAACGTCACTTTTGAAGTGTTTTCTTGTACTTTTAAGCCACTCAGATGCCCTACGGGCTCGGAAAGTGCAACGAAACCATCAAATTTTAGCTAGAAACTGTATTTTTGTCGATTTTTATTGAATTTGAACTATATTTCAACGTTTTTTGATGGTTCTGAGCCACCAAACACACTTAAAGCATGCAGAATCGACTCAGAATAGGAAAAGGAGACGTTTAGGTCAATTTTATGCATTCTGGCGTTCGTAGATACAAGAAAACTGTTAAAATTCTTCAGAAACGTCACTTTTGAAGTGTTTTCTTGTACTTTTAAGCCACTCAGATACCCAACGGGCTCGGAAAGTGCAACGAAACCATCAAATTTTAACTAGAAACTGTATTTTTGTCGATTTTTATTGAATTTGAACTATATTTCAACGTTTTTTATGGTTCTGAGCCACCAAACACACTTAAAGCATGCAGAATCGACTCAGAATAGGAAAAGGAGACGTTTAGGTCAATTTTATGCATTCTGGCGTTCGTAGATACAAGAAAACTGTTAAAATTCTTCAGAAACGTCACTTTTGAAGTGTTTTCTTGTACTTTTAAGCCACTCAGATACCCTACGGGCTCGGAAAGTGCAACGAAACCATCAAATTTTAACTAGAAACTGTATTTTTGTCGATTTTTATTGAATTTGAACTATATTTCAACGTTTTTTGATGGTTCTGAGCCACCAAACACACTTAAAGCATACAGAATCGACTCAGAATAGGAAAAGGAGACGTTTAGGTCAATTTTATGCATTCTGGCGTTCGTAGATACAAGAAAACTGTTAAAATTCTTCAGAAACGTCACTTTTGAAGTGTTTTCTTGTACTTTTAAGCCACTCAGATACCCAACGGGCTCGGAAAGTGCAACGAATCCATCAAATTTTAACTAGAAACTGTATTTTTGTCGATTTTTATTGAATTTGAACTATATTTCAACGTTTTTTATGGTTCTGAGCCACCAAACACACTTAAAGCATGCAGAATCGACTCAGAATAGGAAAAGGAGACGTTTAGGTCAATTTTATGCATTCTGGCGTTCGTAGATACAAGAAAACTGTTAAAATTCTTCAGAAACGTCACTTTTGAAGTGTTTTCTTGTACTTTTAAGCCACTCAGATACCCTACGGGCTCGGAAAGTGCAACGAAACCATCAAATTTTAACTAGAAACTGTATTTTTGTCGATTTTTATTGAATTTGAACTATATTTCAACGTTTTTTGATGGTTCTGAGCCACCAAACACACTTAAAGCATACAGAATCGACTCAGAATAGGAAAAGGAGACGTTTAGGTCAATTTTATGCATTCTGGCGTTCGTAGATACAAGAAAACTGTTAAAATTCTTCAGAAACGTCACTTTTGAAGTGTTTTCTTGTACTTTTAAGCCACTCAGATACCCTACGGGCTCGGAAAGTGCAACGAAACCATCAAATTTTAACTAGAAACTGTATTTTTGTCGATTTTTATTGAATTTGAACTATATTTCAACGTTTTTTGATGGTTCTGAGCCACCAAACACACTTAAAGCATGCAGAATCGACTCAGAATAGGAAAAGGAGACGTTTAGGTCAATTTTATGCATTCTGGCGTTCGTGGATACAAAAAAACTGTTAAAATTCTTCAGAAACGTCACTTTTGAAGTGTTTTCTTGTACTTTTAAGCCACTCAGATACCCTACGGGCTCGGAAAGTGCAACGAAACCATCAAATTTTAACTAGAAACTGTATTTTCGTCGATTTTTATTGAATTTGAACTATATTTCAACGTTTTTTGATGGTTCTGAGCCACCAAACACACTTAAAGCATGCAGAATCGACTCAGAATAGGAAAAGGAGACGTTTAGGTCAATTTTATGCATTCTGGCGTTCGTAGATACAAGAGAACTGTTAAAATTCTTCAGAAACGTCACTTTTGAAGTGTTTTCTTGTACTTTTAAGCCACTCAGATACCCAACGGGCTCGGAAAGTGCAACGAAACCATCAAATTTTAGCTAGAAACTGTATTTTTGTCGATTTTTATTGAATTTGAACTATATTTCAACGTTTTTTGATGGTTCTGAGCCACCAAACACACTTAAAGCATGCAGAATCGACTCAGAATAGGAAAAGGAGACGTTTAGGTCAATTTTATGCATTCTGGCGTTCGTAGATACAAGAAAACTGTTAAAATTCTTCAGAAACGTCACTTTTGAAGTGTTTTCTTGTACTTTTAAGCCACTCAGATACCCTACGGGCTCGGAAAGTGCAACGAAACCATCAAATTTTATCTAGAAACTGTATTTTTGTCGATTTTTATTGAATTTGAACTATATTTCAACGTTTTTTGATGGTTCTGAGCCACCAAACACACTTAAAGCATGCAGAATCGACTCAGAATAGGAAAAGGAGACGTTTAGGTCAATTTTATGCATTCTGGCGTTCGTAGATACAAGAAAACTGTTAAAATTCTTCAGAAACTTCACTTTCGAAGTGTTTTCTTGTACTTTTAAGCCACTCAGATACCCAACGGGCTCGGAAAGTGCAACGAAACCATCAAATTTTAAATAGAAACTGTATTTTTGTCGATTTTTATTGAATTTGAACTATATTTCAACGTTTTTTTATGGTTCTGAGCCACCAAACACACTTAAAGCATGCAGAATCGACTCAGAATAGGAAAAGGAGACGTTTAGGTCAATTTTATGCATTCTGGCGTTCGTAGATACAAGAAAACTGTTAAAATTCTTCAGAAACGTCACTTTTGAAGTGTTTTCTTGTACTTTTAAGCCACTCAGATACCCTACGGGCTCGGAAAGTGCAACGAAACCATCAAATTTTAGCTAGAAACTGTATTTTTGTCGATTTTTATTGAATTTGAACTATATTTCAACGTTTTTTGATGGTTCTGAGCCACCAAACACACTTAAAGCATGCAGAATCGACTCAGAATAGGAAAAGGAGACGTTTAGGTCAATTTTATGCATTCTGGCGTTCGTAGATACAAGAAAACTGTTAAAATTCTTCAGAAACGTCACTTTTGAAGTGTTTTCTTGTACTTTTAAGCCACTCAGATACCCTACGGGCTCGGAAAGTGCAACGAAACCATCAAATTTTAGCTAGAAACTGTATTTTTGTCGATTTTTATTGAATTTGAACTATATTTCAACGTTTTTTGATGGTTCTGAGCCACCAAACACACTTAAAGCATGCAGAATCGACTCAGAATAAGAAAAGGAGACGTTTAGGTCAATTTTATGCATTCTGGCGTTCGTAGATACAAGAAAACTGTTAAAATTCTTCAGAAACGTCACTTTTGAAGTGTTTTCTTGTACTTTTAAGCCACTCAGATACCCTACGGGCTCGGAAAGTGCAACGAAACCATCAAATTTTAACTAGAAACTGTATTTTTGTCGATTTTTATTGAATTTGAACTATATTTCAACGTTTTTTGATGGTTCTGAGCCACCAAACACACTTAAAGCATGCAGAATCGACTCAGAATAGGAAAAGGAGACGTTTAGGTCAATTTTATGCATTCTGGCGTTCGTGGATACAAAAAAACTGTTAAAATTCTTCAGAAACGTCACTTTTGAAGTGTTTTCTTGTACTTTTAAGCCACTCAGATACCCTACGGGCTCGGAAAGTGCAACGAAACCATCAAATTTTAACTAGAAACTGTATTTTCGTCGATTTTTATTGAATTTGAACTATATTTCAACGTTTTTTGATGGTTCTGAGCCACCAAACACACTTAAAGCATGCAGAATCGACTCAGAATAGGAAAAGGAGACGTTTAGGTCAATTTTATGCATTCTGGCGTTCGTAGATACAAGAGAACTGTTAAAATTCTTCAGAAACGTCACTTTTGAAGTGTTTTCTTGTACTTTTAAGCCACTCAGATACCCAACGGGCTCGGAAAGTGCAACGAAACCATCAAATTTTAGCTAGAAACTGTATTTTTGTCGATTTTTATTGAATTTGAACTATATTTCAACGTTTTTTGATGGTTCTGAGCCACCAAACACACTTAAAGCATGCAGAATCGACTCAGAATAGGAAAAGGAGACGTTTAGGTCAATTTTATGCATTCTGGCGTTCGTAGATACAAGAAAACTGTTAAAATTCTTCAGAAACGTCACTTTTGAAGTGTTTTCTTGTACTTTTAAGCCACTCAGATACCCTACGGGCTCGGAAAGTGCAACGAAACCATCAAATTTTAACTAGAAACTGTATTTTTGTCGATTTTTATTGAATTTGAACTATATTTCAACGTTTTTTGATGGTTCTGAGCCACCAAACACACTTAAAGCATGCAGAATCGACTCAGAATAGGAAAAGGAGACGTTTAGGTCAATTTTATGCATTCTGGCGTTCGTAGATACAAGAAAACTGTTAAAATTCTTCAGAAACGTCACTTTCGAAGTGTTTTCTTGTACTTTTAAGCCACTCAGATACCCAACGGGCTCGGAAAGTGCAACGAAACCATCAAATTTTAAATAGAAACTGTATTTTTGTCGATTTTTATTGAATTTGAACTATATTTCAACGTTTTTTTATGGTTCTGAGCCACCAAACACACTTAAAGCATGCAGAATCGACTCAGAATAGGAAAAGGAGACGTTTAGGTCAATTTTATGCATTCTGGCGTTCGTAGATACAAGAAAACTGTTAAAATTCTTCAGAAACGTCACTTTTGAAGTGTTTTCTTGTACTTTTAAGCCACTCAGATACCCTACGGGCTCGGAAAGTGCAACGAAACCATCAAATTTTAGCTAGAAACTGTATTTTTGTCGATTTTTATTGAATTTGAACTATATTTCAACGTTTTTTGATGGTTCTGAGCCACCAAACACACTTAAAGCATGCAGAATCGACTCAGAATAGGAAAAGGAGACGTTTAGGTCAATTTTATGCATTCTGGCGTTCGTAGATACAAGAAAACTGTTAAAATTCTTCAGAAACGTCACTTTTGAAGTGTTTTCTTGTACTTTTAAGCCACTCAGATACCCTACGGGCTCGGAAAGTGCAACGAAACCATCAAATTTTAACTAGAAACTGTATTTTTGTCGATTTTTATTGAATTTGAACTATATTTCAACGTTTTTTGATGGTTCTGAGCCACCAAACACACTTAAAGCATGCAGAATCGACTCAGAATAGGAAAAGGAGACGTTTAGGTCAATTTTATGCATTCTGGCGTTCGTAGATACAAGAAAACTGTTAAAATTCTTCAGAAACGTCACTTTTGAAGTGTTTTCTTGTACTTTTAAGCCACTCAGATACCCTACGGGCTCGGAAAGTGCAACGAAACCATCAAATTTTAGCTAGAAACTGTATTTTTGTCGATTTTTATTGAATTTGAACTATATTTCAACGTTTTTTGATGGTTCTGAGCCACCAAACACACTTAAAGCATGCAGAATCGACTCAGAATAGGAAAAGGAGACGTTTAGGTCAATTTTATGCATTCTGGCGTTCGTAGATACAAGAAAACTGTTAAAATTCTTCAGAAACGTCACTTTTGAAGTGTTTTCTTGTACTTTTAAGCCACTCAGATACCCTACGGGCTCGGAAAGTGCAACGAAACCATCAAATTTTATCTAGAAACTGTATTTTTGTCGATTTTTATTGAATTTGAACTATATTTCAACGTTTTTTGATGGTTCTGAGCCACCAAACACACTTAAAGCATGCAGAATCGACTCAGAATAGGAAAAGGAGACGTTTAGGTCAATTTTATGCATTCTGGCGTTCGTAGATACAAGAAAACTGTTAAAATTCTTCAGAAACGTCACTTTCGAAGTGTTTTCTTGTACTTTTAAGCCACTCAGATACCCAACGGGCTCGGAAAGTGCAACGAAACCATCAAATTTTAGCTAGAAACTGTATTTTTGTCGATTTTTATTGAATTTGAACTATATTTCAACGTTTTTTGATGGTTCGGAGCCACCAAACACACTTAAAGCATGCAGAATCGACTCAGAATAGGAAAAGGAGACGTTTAGGTCAATTTTATGCATTCTGGCGTTCGTAGATACAAGAAAACTGTTAAAATTCTTCAGAAACGTCACTTTTGAAGTGTTTTCTTGTACTTTTAAGCCACTCAGATACCCTACGGGCTCGGAAAGTGCAACGAAACCATTAAATATTAGCTAGAAACTGTATTTTTGTCGATTTTTATTGAATTTGAACTATATTTCAAAGTTTTTTGATGGTTCTGAGCCACCAAACACACTTAAAGCATGCAGAATCGACTCAGAATAGGAAAAGGAGACGTTTAGGTCAATTTTATGCATTCTGGCGTTCGTAGATACAAGAAAACTGTTAAAATTCTTCAGAAACGTCACTTTTGAAGTGTTTTCTTGTACTTTTAAGCCACTCAGATACCCTACGGGCTCGGAAAGTGCAACGAAACCATCAAATTTTAGCTAGAAACTGTATTTTTGTCGATTTTTATTGAATTTGAACTATATTTCAACGTTTTTTGATGGTTCTGAGCCACCAAACACACTTAAAGCATGCAGAATCGACTCAGAATAGGAAAAGGAGACGTTTAGGTCAATTTTATGCATTCTGGCGTTCGTAGATACAAGAAAACTGTTAAAATTCTTCAGAAACGTCACTTTTGAAGTGTTTTCTTGTACTTTTAAGCCACTCAGATACCCTACGGGCTCGGAAAGTGCAACGAAACCATCAAATTTTAGCTAGAAACTGTATTTTTGTCGATTTTTATTGAATTTGAACTATATTTCAACGTTTTTTGATGGTTCTGAGCCACCAAACACACTTAAAGCATGCAGAATCGACTCAGAATAGGAAAAGGAGACGTTTAGGTCAATTTTATGCATTCTGGCGTTCGTAGATACAAGAAAACTGTTAAAATTCTTCAGAAACGTCACTTTTGAAGTGTTTTCTTGTACTTTTAAGCCACTCAGATACCCTACGGGCTCGGAAAGTGCAACGAAACCATCAAATTTTAGCTAGAAACTGTATTTTTGTCGATTTTTATTGAATTTGAACTATATTTCAACGTTTTTTGATGGTTCTGAGCCACCAAACACACTTAAAGCATGCAGAATCGACTCAGAATAGGAAAAGGAGACGTTTAGGTCAATTTTATGCATTCTGGCGTTCGTAGATACAAGAAAACTGTTAAAATTCTTCAGAAACGTCACTTTTGAAGTGTTTTCTTGTACTTTTAAGCCACTCAGATACCCTACGGGCTCGGAAAGTGCAACGAAACCATCAAATTTTAGCTAGAAACTGTATTTTTGTCGATTTTTATTGAATTTGAACTATATTTCTGTTTTATATTGGTTTTAGAATATTAATAAAACCAGCTTCTACAATTATTTGTTTATTCTAATCTCTTACGTATCTAACAACATTCTCTAAGCCTACTTCTATAACACCCCCCTTCTTAATTCTAATACTTAACAATTAGTACAAAATATAGTCTTTAAATCGCGAGGGTGTTCTTCGTTGTCTCTGACTAACAGTTTGCTTTGATACATCTATAAATTTGTCATCATCATTGTCGTCACAGTTAATAATAGGAACGTATTCGTTAAGAGAATCCCTTAAATGTATACTATTTCTTCTCAACAATTGGCCTTTCCTATCTTTTACAATATATGACCTAGGTTCATTACATTTATTTACAATTTTTGCCGACTCCCATTTACCTCCCTTTTGTACGGTAACATTTTGATTGTTCACAAAATTAGGTTTAGCTTTTGTAGTCCTGTCATAGTAGTATTTTGTCTGTTGTTGTTTGGTGTGTAATTTCTTGATTACATTGTTTGGATCAACTGTGTTAAATTCTAAAGTACGTTGAGGAACTGGCAGTTTGGTTTTGATGTTTCGATTAAAAACTAATTCTGCAGGAGATAGACCTACACCAACAATTTTTGTCGATCTGTAAGACATTAAACCTGTTGTTAACTCACAGCTCTTTTTTAAAAGTGACTTGGCTATTTTTACCCCACTTTCTGCAAAGCCATTACTTCTAGGATAATGTGGACTACTTGTTGTTATTTTAAACCCATACTCATCCGAAAATTTTTTGAAACTATAAGAAGAATATGGCATATTATCAGCTATCAGTAAATCCGGTATTCCAAAGTTAGCAAAAAATTTTTTAAACTGTTTTATCAATTCAATTGAGTTTTTCTCTCTAATTGGAACTACATCAAGCCATTTAGAGTAATAGTCAAAAATTATTAAATAATTATTCTTTGCATATTCACATATGTCTGATCCTATTTTAGAAAATGGTCTACCCGGTAAAGGATGACTTATCAATGGTTCTTTTGCATTTGATGAACGATTTGATTCACAAATTTTACAACTTTTAATAAATGTGATAATCTCTTTATCATAATTTGGCCAGTATAATGCTTCTTTTGCTCGACTTAAAGTTTTATTAACACCGAAATGACTTTCATGAAGTAAATTCAACATACTTTTACGTAAACTTGGTGGTACTAACAACCTATTTTTAAACAAAATTATTCCGTCAACAACAGTCAAGTCGTTTCTAACACTGTGATAAAATTTTAAAATTTTGGAATTGTCATCAATATCATGTATTTTATTGGGCCATTCAGTTAAACAATATTCTTTTACTTTATTTAGAACAGGATCTGCTTGAGTTTCCTTTTGAAATGTTACTTTTTTATTCTCTGAAATGTTTACAATTGCATGTATGTTATGTACTACTTCAAGCATCGATTCATCATCTTCCACTGGATCATTTAAATAATTTCTGGACAACAAATCAGCAACATGTAAAAATTTTCCTGGCATATACTCACATTTTATATCATACCGTACCAGTTTTAATTTAATTCTCTGCAACCTAGGAGAAATGATGTCAGCAATTTTTTTATTCATTATTGAAACCAGTGGCTTATGATCAGTACAGATTGTTACTTGCTTGCCATATATATAATTATGAAATTTTTTTACTGCAAACGCCATAGCCAAAAACTCTTTTTCAATTTGAGCATAATTTTGCTCTACTGTTGTCATACTACGCGATGCAAACGAGACTGGTCTTCCTTCTTGCAACAAGCAACAACCTAAACCACTCTTAGAAGCATCTGTATGTATCGTTATTTCTTTTTTATCATCAAAATTTGTCAGTACAGGTGCTACAGTAAGCATATTTTTGATTTGATCATAAATATTTTGATGTAGTTCAGTCCATGAAAAAACTACATTATTTTTTAATAAATTTCGCAATGGATCTGTAATTTCTGACAAATTAGGCAAAAAGTTTCGAAAATAATTAAACATGCCTAATACCTTTTGTAAATCTTTCTTATTTTTGGGTTCTTTTAATTGAATTATTGATTTAATCCTATCTGGATCTGGTTGCATGCCATCTTTTGAAAATAAATGACCTAAATATTTAACTTGACTTTTTCTATATTGTACTTTACTTTTATTAAATTTAATATTTAACTTTCTGGCTCTATCAATAACTTTATTGAGTATTGCATCATGTTCTTCTTCAGTCTCCCCTGCAATTAATAAGTCATCAATATATACAGTAACTCCCTCAATGTCTCCAAAATTGTTTGTATTTAATTTTTGAAACAACTCTGGTGCTGTTTTCAGACCAAAGGGTAACCTGTTGAATTGATAATACCCAAACGGACTACTGAATGTACAAATCTGCTGTGATTTATCATCAAGTTGCACGTGATAAAAACCATCTTTAAGATCTAGTACAGTATAGCAAACTTTATTTTTCAATTTTGCAGTTATTTCTTCCATTGTTGGCATAAGGCAATACTCCCTTTCGATATTTTTATTTATATCAGCTGGATCTAGACAAATTCTTAATCTACCATTCGGTTTTTCAACAATAACCAAATTGCTAGCCCATTCAACTGGTCTATTAACTTTACTTATTATACCTTTTTGCTCTAAATCATTTAAAGTCAATTTTAATTTATTTTTAATTGAAATTGGGACTCTTCTAGGTGGTCTGTTAACAGGGATCGCATTTTTTCTTAACAATATTTTATGTACACCCCCAAATTTACCTGTTCCCACAAACAAATCTTTATTTTCATCAAGAAAATTTTCTTCAGTTAATGTTTTTAAATTATTTACTCTCTTGACGAGACCTAACTGAATGCACGCATTTAATCCCAACAAAGGTTGATTATTATTATTACACACATAGAAACTAATCAAGTGTCGTTTACCTTTAACAGTACAGTCCGAGTCAATAAATCCTAAAGGCTTAATTTTATATCCTCCCCATGACTCTAACAACATTTTTGTGTCCCTGACTATCTTATTCATACATTTGAGTTGCCTTACTAACTTTTCTGGAATTGTGTTAACCTCCGCCCCAGTATCTAATTTCATTTTCACAACAGAACCGCATAATTTTACATCTTCATACCACGCTTTACCAACAGTGTTAACACCCGAACAATATTTCTTAATGCCTTCCACCATAAGCGTTGCTTCTGAACCACTAGCAGTGAATTCGTCATTCTTAACTTCTCTAACTTCCTTAACTCTACAACAAATTTTAAAGTGATTTATTTTACCACACCGGTGGCACTTCTTTCCAAAGGCAGGACAATTACGAACACAATGCTTTGTTTTACACCTGGTACACAAAAATCTCGTTACTGTTTCTTGTTTCTTCTGACTATCGTCTTGCTGTTTCTTCTTATAAGTTTCTGAACTTGCATTCTTCTTCTGGAGTGCTTCCACAGCTTTCGCTCCTTCTGTCTGCACCGTCTGTATAAAGCCCTTGGCTGCTTCATTTGTTCTACACATGGTGACCACATCTGCCAGGGTGACACTTCCTTTAACAATTAACTTTTGCTGTACTTCTTTGTCAGATATTCCAAAGATTATCCTATCTCGTAGCATTTCTTCGGAGTCTTTGAATTCACATCTTTTAACTGCAGTCCTCAAATCATTCACAAAATGATCGAAAGATTCACCACACTCTTGTTTTCGATTGTAAAACAAGAATCTTTCATAGACTATGCTTTTCCTAGGATTAACATACTTCATAAACTCTTCCACGACCGTTTTATATACTTTCTTCTGTGCGTCTGTCAACTCAAAGTTACTGTATATTTCAATACCCTCTTCTCCCAATACATTAAGGAGTATGGCAATTTTTACTGGATCCTCTTTTAGGCTTCCACCACTTGCCAACATATAAACTTCAAATTGACGTATAAATTTTGTGAAATTTTCCTGCACATTTCCTTCAAAACTAAACTTTCTCGGCGGTTTGATATCCATTTTCTTCAACTATAATTATTCGTTCATCAAACTACTACAACGACTGCGCCATGTTTTATATTGGTTTTAGAATATTAATAAAACCAGCTTCTACAATTATTTGTTTATTCTAATCTCTTACGTATCTAACAACATTCTCTAAGCCTACTTCTATAACAATTTCAACGTTTTTTGATGGTTCTGAGCCACCAAACACACTTAAAGCATGCAGAATCGACTCAGAATAGGAAAAGGAGACGTTTAGGTCAATTTTATGCATTCTGGCGTTCGTAGATACAAGAAAACTGTTAAAATTCTTCAGAAATGTCACTTTTGAAGTGTTTTCTTGTACTTTTAAGCCACTCAGATACCCTACGGGCTCGGAAAGTGCAACGAAAAAAATACAGTTTCTAGCTAAAATTTGATGGTTTCGTTGAACTTTCCGAGCCCGTAGGGTATCTGAGTGGCTTAAAAGTACAAGAAAACACTTCAAAAGTGACGTTTCTGAAGAATTTTAACAGTTTTCTTGTATCTACGAACGCCAGAATGCATAAAATTGACCTAAACGTTTCCTTTTCCTATTCTGAGTCGATTCTGCATGCTTTAAGTGTGTTTGGTGGCTCAGAACCATCAAAAAACGTTGAAATATAGTTCAAATTCAATAAAAATCGACAAAAATACAGTTTCTAGCTAAAATTTGATGGTTTCGTTGCACTTTCCGAGCCCGTAGGGTATCTGAGTGGCTTAAAAGTACAAGAAAACACTTCAAAAGTGACGTTTCTGAAGAATTTTAACAGTTTTCTTGTATCTACGAACGCCAGAATGCATAAAATTAACCTAAACGTCTCCTTTTCCTATTCTGAGTCGATTCTGCATGCTTTAAGTGTGTTTGGTGGCTCAGAACCATCAAAAAACGTTGAAATATAGTTCAAATTCAATAAAAATCGACAAAAATACAGTTTCTAGCTAAAATTTGATGGTTTCGTTGCACTTTCCGAGCCCGTAGGGTATCTGAGTGGCTTAAAAGTACAAGAAAACACTTCAAAAGTGACGTTTCTGAAGAATTTTAACAGTTTTCTTGTATCTACGAACCCCAGAATGCATAAAATTGACCTAAACGTCTCCTTTTCCTATTCTGAGTCGATTCTGCATGCTTTAAGTGTGTTTGGTGGCTCAGAACCATCAAAAAACGTTGAAATATAGTTCAAATTCAATAAAAATCGACAAAAATACAGTTTCTAGCTAAAATTTGATGGTTTCGTTGCACTTTCCGAGCCCGTAGGGTATCTGAGTGGCTTAAAAGTACAAGAAAACACTTCAAAAGTGACGTTTCTGAAGAATTTTAACAGTTTTCTTGTATCTACGAACGCCAGAATGCATAAAATTGACCTAAACGTTTCCTTTTCCTATTCTGAGTCGATTCTGCATGCTTTAAGTGTGTTTGGTGGCTCAGAACCATCAAAAAACGTTGAAATATAGTTCAAATTCAATAAAAATCGACAAAAATACAGCTTCTAGCTAAAATTTGATGGTTTCGTTGCACTTTCCGAGCCCGTAGGGTATCTGAGTGGCTTAAAAGTACAAGAAAACACTTCAAAAGTGACGTTTCTGAAGAATTTTAACAGTTTTCTTGTATCTACGAACGCCAGAATGCATAAAATTAACCTAAACGTCTCCTTTTCCTATTCTGAGTCGATTCTGCATGCTTTAAGTGTGTTTGGTGGCTCAGAACCATCAAAAAACGTTGAAATATAGTTCAAATTCAATAAAAATCGACAAAAATACAGTTTCTAGCTAAAATTTGATGGTTTCGTTGCACTTTCCGAGCCCGTAGGGTATCTGAGTGGCTTAAAAGTACAAGAAAACACTTCAAAAGTGACGTTTCTGAAGAATTTTAACAGTTTTCTTGTATCTACGAACGCCAGAATGCATAAAATTGACCTAAACGACTCCTTTTCCTATTCTGAGTCGATTCTGCATGCTTTAAGTGTGTTTGGTGGCTCAGAACCATCAAAAAACGTTGAAATATAGTTCAAATTCAATAAAAATCGACAAAAATACAGTTTCTAGCTAAAATTTGATGGTTTCGTTGCACTTTCCGAGCCCGTAGGGTATCTGAGAGGCTTAAAAGTACAAGAAAACACTTCAAAAGTGACGTTTCTGAAGAATTTTAACAGTTTTCTTGTATCTACGAACGCCAGAATGCATAAAATTGACCTAAACGTCTCCTTTTCCTATTCTGAGTCGATTCTGCATGCTTTAAGTGTGTTTGGTGGCTCAGAACCATCAAAAAACGTTGAAATATAGTTCAAATTCAATAAAAATCGACAAAAATACAGTTTCTAGCTAAAATTTGATGGTTTCGTTGCAATTTCCGAGCCCGTAGGGTATCTGAGTGGCTTAAAAGTACAAGAAAACACTTCAAAAGTGACGTTTCTGAAGAATTTTAACAGTTTTCTTGTATCTACGAACGCCAGAATGCATAAAATTGACCTAAACGTCTCCTTTTCCTATTCTGAGTCGATTCTGCATGCTTTAAGTGTGTTTGGTGGCTCAGAACCATCAAAAAACGTTGAAATATAGTTCAAATTCAATAAAAATCGTCAAAAATACAGTTTCTAGCTAAAATTTGATGGTTTCGTTGCACTTTCCGGGCCCGTAGGGTATCTGAGTGGCTTAAAAGTACAAGAAAACACTTCAAAAGTGACGTTTCTGAAGAATTTTAACAGTTTTCTTGTATCTACGAACGCCAGAATGCATAAAATTGACCTAAACGTCTCCTTTTCCTATTCTGAGTCGATTCTGCATGCTTTAAGTGTGTTTGGTGGCTCAGAACCATCAAAAAACGTTGAAATATAGTTCAAATTCAATAAAAATCGACAAAAATACAGTTTCTAGCTAAAATTTGATGGTTTCGTTGCACTTTCCGAGCCCGCAGGGTATCTGAGTGGCTTAAAAGTACAAGAAAACACTTCAAAAGTGACGTTTCTGAAGAATTTTAACAGTTTTCTTGTATCTACGAACGCCAGAATGCATAAAATTGACCTAAACGTCTCCTTTTCCTATTCTGAGTCGATTCTGCATGCTTTAAGTGTGTTTGGTGGCTCAGAACCATCAAAAAACGTTGAAATATAGTTCAAATTCAATAAAAATCGACAAAAATACAGTTTCTAGCTAAAATTTGATGGTTTCGTTGCACTTTCCGAGCCCGTAGGGTATCTGAGTGGCTTAAAAGTACAAGAAAACACTTCAAAAGTGACGTTTCTGAAGAATTTTAACAGTTTTCTTGTATCTACGAACCCCAGAATGCATAAAATTGACCTAAACGTCTCCTTTTCCTATTCTGAGTCGATTCTGCATGCTTTAAGTGTGTTTGGTGGCTCAGAACCATCAAAAAACGTTGAAATATAGTTCAAATTCAATAAAAATCGACAAAAATACAGTTTCTAGCTAAAATTTGATGGTTTCGTTGCACTTTCCGAGCCCGTAGGGTATCTGAGTGGCTTAAAAGTACAAGAAAACACTTCAAAAGTGACGTTTCTGAAGAATTTTAACAGTTTTCTTGTATCTACGAACGCCAGAATGCATAAAATTGACCTAAACGTTTCCTTTTCCTATTCTGAGTCGATTCTGCATGCTTTAAGTGTGTTTGGTGGCTCAGAACCATCAAAAAACGTTGCAATATAGTTCAAATTCAATAAAAATCGACAAAAATACAGCTTCTAGCTAAAATTTGATGGTTTCGTTGCACTTTCCGAGCCCGTAGGGTATCTGAGTGGCTTAAAAGTACAAGAAAACACTTCAAAAGTGACGTTTCTGAAGAATTTTAACAGTTTTCTTGTATCTACGAACGCCAGAATGCATAAAATTAACCTAAACGTCTCCTTTTCCTATTCTGAGTCGATTCTGCATGCTTTAAGTGTGTTTGGTGGCTCAGAACCATCAAAAAACGTTGAAATATAGTTCAAATTCAATAAAAATCGACAAAAATACAGTTTCTAGCTAAAATTTGATGGTTTCGTTGCACTTTCCGAGCCCGTAGGGTATCTGAGTGGCTTAAAAGTACAAGAAAACACTTCAAAAGTGACGTTTCTGAAGAATTTTAACAGTTTTCTTGTATCTACGAACGCCAGAATGCATAAAATTGACCTAAACGTCTCCTTTTCCTATTCTGAGTCGATTCTGCATGCTTTAAGTGTGTTTGGTGGCTCAGAACCATCAAAAAACGTTGAAATATAGTTCAAATTCAATAAAAATCGACAAAAATACAGTTTCTAGCTAAAATTTGATGGTTTCGTTGCACTTTCCGAGCCCGTAGGGTATCTGAGAGGCTTAAAAGTACAAGAAAACACTTCAAAAGTGACGTTTCTGAAGAATTTTAACAGTTTTCTTGTATCTACGAACGCCAGAATGCATAAAATTGACCTAAACGTCTCCTTTTCCTATTCTGAGTCGATTCTGCATGCTTTAAGTGTGTTTGGTGGCTCAGAACCATCAAAAAACGTTGAAATATAGTTCAAATTCAATAAAAATCGACAAAAATACAGTTTCTAGCTAAAATTTGATGGTTTCGTTGCAATTTCCGAGCCCGTAGGGTATCTGAGTGGCTTAAAAGTACAAGAAAACACTTCAAAAGTGACGTTTCTGAAGAATTTTAACAGTTTTCTTGTATCTACGAACGCCAGAATGCATAAAATTGACCTAAACGTCTCCTTTTCCTATTCTGAGTCGATTCTGCATGCTTTAAGTGTGTCTGGTGGCTCAGAACCATCAAAAAACGTTGAAATATAGTTCAAATTCAATAAAAATCGACAAAAATACAGTTTCTAGCTAAAATTTGATGGTTTCGTTGCACTTTCCGGGCCCGTAGGGTATCTGAGTGGCTTAAAAGTACAAGAAAACACTTCAAAAGTGACGTTTCTGAAGAATTTTAACAGTTTTCTTGTATCTACGAACGCCAGAATGCATAAAATTGACCTAAACGTCTCCTTTTCCTATTCTGAGTCGATTCTGCATGCTTTAAGTGTGTTTGGTGGCTCAGAACCATCAAAAAACGTTGAAATATAGTTCAAATTCAATAAAAATCGACAAAAATACAGTTTCTAGCTAAAATTTGATGGTTTCGTTGCACTTTCCGAGCCCGCAGGGTATCTGAGTGGCTTAAAAGTACAAGAAAACACTTCAAAAGTGACGTTTCTGAAGAATTTTAACAGTTTTCTTGTATCTACGAACGCCAGAATGCATAAAATTGACCTAAACGTCTCCTTTTCCTATTCTGAGTCGATTCTGCATGCTTTAAGTGTGTTTGGTGGCTCAGAACCATCAAAAAACGTTGAAATATAGTTCAAATTCAATAAAAATCGACAAAAATACAGTTTCTAGCTAAAATTTGATGGTTTCGTTGCACTTTCCGAGCCCGTAGGGTATCTGAGTGGCTTAAAAGTACAAGAAAACACTTCAAAAGTGACGTTTCTGAAGAATTTTAACAGTTTTCTTGTATCTACGAACGCCAGAATGCATAAAATTGACCTAAACGTCTCCTTTTCCTATTCTAAGTCGATTCTGCATGCTTTAAGTGTGTTTGGTGGCTCAGAACCATCAAAAAACGTTGAAATATAGTTCAAATTCAATAAAAATCGACAAAAATACAGTTTCTAGCTAAAATTTGATGGTTTCGTTGCACTTTCCGAGCCCGTAGGGTATCTGAGTGGCTTAAAAGTACAAGAAAACACTTCAAAAGTGACGTTTCTGAAGAATTTTAACAGTTTTCTTGTATCTACGAACGCCAGAATGCATAAAATTGACCTAAACGTCTCCTTTTCCTATTCTGAGTCGATTCTGCATGCTTTAAGTGTGTTTGGTGGCTCAGAACCATCAAAAAACGTTGAAATATAGTTCAAATTCAATAAAAATCGACAAAAATACAGTTTCTAGCAAAAATTTGAAGGTTTCGTTGCACTTTCCGAGCCCGTAGGGTATCTGAGTGGCTTAAAAGTACAAGAAAACACTTCAAAAGTGACGTTTCTGAAGAATTTTAACAGTTTTCTTGTATCTACGAACGCCAGAATGCATAAAATTGACCTAAACGTCTCCTTTTCCTATTCTGAGTCGATTCTGAATGCTTCAAGTGTGTTTGGTGGCTCAGAACCATCAAAAAACGTTGAAATATAGTTCAAATTCAATAAAAATCGACAAAAATACAGTTTCTAGCTAAAATTTGATGGTTTCGTTGCACTTTGCGAGCCCGTAGGGTATCTGAGTGGCTTAATGGTACAAGAAAACACTTCAAAAGTGACGTTTCTGAAGAATTTTAACAGTTTTCTTGTATCTACGAACGCCAGAATGCATAAAATTGACCTAAACGTCTCCTTTTCCTATTCTGAGTCGATTCTGCATGCTTTAAGTGTGTTTGGTGGCTCAGAACCATCAAAAAACGTTGAAATATAGTTCAAATTCAATAAAAATCGACAAAAATACAGTTTCTAGCTAAAATTTTATGATTTCGTTGCACTTTCCGAGCCCGTAGGGTATCTGAGTGGCTTAAAAGTACAAGAAAACACTTCAAAAGTGACGTTTCTGAAGAATTTTAACAGTTTTCTTGTATCTACGAACGCCAGAATGCATAAAATTGACCTAAACGTCTCCTTTTCCTATTCTGAGTCGATTCTGCATGCTTTAAGTGTGTTTGGTGGCTCAGAACCATCAAAAAACGTTGAAATATAGTTCAAATTCAATAAAAATCGACAAAAATACAGTTTCTAGCTAAAATTTGATGGTTTCGTTGCACTTTCCGAGCCCGTAGGGTATCTGAGTGGCTTAAAAGTACAAGAAAACACTTCAAAAGTGACGTTTCTGAAGAATTTTAACAGTTTTCTTGTATCTACGAACGCCAGAATGCATAAAATTGACCTAAACGTCTCCTTTTCCTATTCTGAGTCGATTCTGCATGCTTTAAGTGTGTTTGGTGGCTCAGAACCATCAAAAAACGTTGAAATATAGTTCAAATTCAATAAAAATCGACAAAAATACAGTTTCTAGCTAAAATTTGATGGTTTCGTTGCACTTTCCGAGCCCGCAGGGTATCTGAGTGGCTTAAAAGTACAAGAAAACACTTCAAAAGTGACGTTTCTGAAGAATTTTAACAGTTTTCTTGTATCTACGAACACCAGAATGCATAAAATTGACCTAAACGTCTCCTTTTCCTATTCTGAGTCGATTCTGCATGCTTTAAGTGTGTTTGGTGGCTCAGAACCATCAAAAAACGTTGAAATATAGTTCAAATTCAATAAAAATCGACAAAAATACAGTTTCTAGCTAAAATTTGATGGTTTCGTTGCACTTTCCGAGCCCGTTGGGTACCTGAGTGGCTTAAAAGTACAAGAAAACACTTCAAAAGTGACGTTTCTGAAGAATTTTAACAGTTTTCTTGTATCTACGAACGCCAGAATGCATAAAATTGACCTAAACGACTCCTTTTCCTATTCTGAGTCGATTCTGCATGCTTTAAGTGTGTTTGGTGGCTCAGAACCATCAAAAAACGTTGAAATATAGTTCAAATTTAATAAAAATCGACAAAAATACAGTTTCTAGCTAAAATTTGATGGTTTCGTTGCACTTTCCGAGCCCGTAGGGTATCTGAGTGGCTTAAAAATACAAGAAAACACTTCAAAAGTGACGTTTCTGAAGAATTTTAACAGTTTTCTTGTATCTACGAACGCCAGAATGCATAAAATTGACCTAAACGTCTCCTTTTCCTATTCTGAGTCGATTCTGCATGCTTTAAGTGTGTTTGGTGGCTCAGAACCATCAAAAAACGTTGAAATATAGTTCAAATTCAATAAAAATCGACAAAAATACAGTTTCTAGCTAAAATTTGATGGTTTCGTTGCACTTTCCGAGCCCGTAGGATATCTGAGTGGCTTAAAAGTACAAGAAAACACTTCAAAAGTGACGTTTCTGAAGAATTTTAACAGTTTTCTTGTATCTACGAACGCCAGAATGCATAAAATTGACCTAAACGTCTCCTTTTCCTATTCTGAGTCGATTCTGCATGCTTTAAGTGTGTTTGGTGGCTCAGAACCATCAAAAAACGTTGAAATATAGTTCAAATTCAATAAAAATCGACAAAAATGCAGTTTCTAGCTAAAATTTGATGGTTTCGTTGCACTTTCCGAGCCCGTAGGGTATCTGAGTGGCTTAAAAGTACAAGAAAACACTTCAAAAGTGACGTTTCTGAAGAATTTTAACAGTTTTCTTGTATCTACGAACGCCAGAATGCATAAAATTGACCTAAACGTCTCCTTTTCCTATTCTGAGTCGATTCTGCATGCTTTAAGTGTGTTTGGTGGCTCAGAACCATCAAAAAACGTTGAAATATAGTTCAAATTCAATAAAAATCGACAAAAATACAGTTTCTAGCTAAAATTTGATGGTTTCGTTGCACTTTCCGAGCCCGTCGGGTATCTGAGTGGCTTAAAAGTACAAGAAAACACTTCAAAAGTGACGTTTCTGAAGAATTTTAACAGTTTTCTTGTATCTACGAACGCCAGAATGCATAAAATTAACCTAAACGTCTCCTTTTCCTATTCTGAGTCGATTCTGCATGCTTTAAGTGTGTTTGGTGGCTCAGAACCATCAAAAAACGTTGAAATATAGTTCAAATTCAATAAAAATCGACAAAAATACAGTTTCTAGCTAAAATTTGATGGTTTCGTTGCACTTTCCGAGCCCGTAGGGTATCTGAGTGGCTTAAAAGTACAAGAAAACACTTCAAAAGTGACGTTTCTGAAGAATTTTAACAGTTTTCTTGTATCTACGAACGCCAGAATGCATTAAATTGACCTAAACGTCTCCTTTTCCTATTCTGAGTCGATTCTGCATGCTTTAAGTGTGTTTGGTGGCTCAGAACCATCAAAAAACGTTGAAATATAGTTCAAATTCAATAAAAATCGACAAAAATACAGTTTCTAGCTAAAATTTGATGGTTTCGTTGCACTTTCCGAGCCCGTAGGGTATCTGAGTGGCTTAAAAGTACAAGAAAACACTTCAAAAGTGACGTTTCTGAAGAATTTTAACAGTTTTCTTGTATCTACGAACGCCAGAATGCATAAAATTGACCTAAACGTCTCCTTTTCCTATTCTGAGTCGATTCTGCATGCTTTAAGTGTGTTTGGTGGCTCAGAACCATCAAAAAACGTTGAAATATAGTTCAAATTCAATAAAAATCGACAAAAATACAGTTTCTAGCTAAAATTTGATGGTTTCGTTGCAATTTCCGAGCCCGTAGGGTATCTGAGTGGCTTAAAATTACAAGAAAACACTTCAAAAGTGACGTTTCTGAAGAATTTTAACAGTTTTCTTGTATCTACGAACGCCAGAATGCATAAAATTGACCTAAACGTCTCCTTTTCCTATTCTGAGTCGATTCTGCATGCTTTAAGTGTGTTTGGTGGCTCAGAACCATCAAAAAACGTTGAAATATAGTTCAAATTCAATAAAGATCGACAAAAATACAGTTTCTAGCTAAAATTTGATGGTTTCGTTGCACTTTCCGAGCCCGTAGGGTATCTGAGTGGCTTAAAAGTACAAGAAAACACTTCAAAAGTGACGTTTCTGAAGAATTTTAACAGTTTTCTTGTATCTACGAACGCCAGAATGCATAAAATTGACCTAAACGTCTCCTTTTCCTATTCTGAGTCGATTCTGCATGCTTTAAGTGTGTTTGGTGGCTCAGAACCATCAAAAAACGTTGAAAAATAGTTCAAATTCAATAAAAATCGACAAAAATACAGTTTCTAGCTAAAATTTGATGGTTTCGTTGCACTTTCCGAGCCCGTAGGGTATCTGAGTGGCTTAAAAGTACAAGAAAACACTTCAAAAGTGACGTTTCTGAAGAATTTTAACAGTTTTCTTGTATCTACGAACGCCAGAATGCATAAAATTGACCTAAACGTCTCCTTTTCCTATTCTGAGTCGATTCTGCATGCTTTAAGTGTGTTTGGTGGCTCAGAACCATCAAAAAACGTTGAAATATAGTTCAAATTCAATAAAAATCGACAAAAATACAGTTTCTAGCTAAAATTTGATGGTTTCGTTGCACTTTCCGAGCCCGTTGGGTATCTGAGTGGCTTAAAAGTACAAGAAAACACTTCAAAAGTGACGTTTCTGAAGAATTTTAACAGTTTTCTAGTATCTACGAACGCCAGAATGCATAAAATTGACCTAAACGTCTCCTTTTCCTATTCTGAGTCGATTCTGCATGCTTTAAGTGTGTTTGGTGGCTCAGAACCATCAAAAAACGTTGAAATATAGTTCAAATTCAATAAAAATCGACAAAAATACAGTTTCTAGCTAAAATTTGATGGTTTCGTTGCACTTTCCGAGCCCGTAGGGTATCTGAGTGGCTTAAAAGTACAAGAAAACACTTCAAAAGTGACGTTTCTGAAGAATTTTAACAGTTTTCTTGTATCTACGAACGCCAGAATGCATAAAATTGACCTAAACGTCTCCTTTTCCTATTCTGAGTCGATTCTGCATGCTTTAAGTGTGTTTGGTGGCTCAGAACCATCAAAAAACGTTGAAATATAGTTCAAATTCAATAAAGATCGACAAAAATACAGTTTCTAGCTAAAATTTGATGGTTTCGTTGCACTTTCCGAGCCCGTAGGGTATCTGAGTGGCTTAAAAGTACAAGAAAACACTTCAAAAGTGACGTTTCTGAAGAATTTTAACAGTTTTCTTGTATCTACGAACGCCAGAATGCATAAAATTGACCTAAACGTCTCCTTTTCCTATTCTGAGTCGATTCTGCATGCTTTAAGTGTGTTTGGTGGCTCAGAACCATCAAAAAACGTTGAAAAATAGTTCAAATTCAATAAAAATCGACAAAAATACAGTTTCTAGCTAAAATTTGATGGTTTCGTTGCACTTTCCGAGCCCGTAGGGTATCTGAGTGGCTTAAAAGTACAAGAAAACACTTCAAAAGTAACGTTTCTGAAGAATTTTAACAGTTTTCTTGTATCTACGAACGCCAGAATGCATAAAATTGACCTAAACGTCTCCTTTTCCTATTCTGAGTCGATTCTGCATGCTTTAAGTGTGTTTGGTGGCTCAGAACCATCAAAAAACGTTGAAATATAGTTCAAATTCAATAAAAATCGACAAAAATACAGTTTCTAGCTAAAATTTGATGGTTTCGTTGCACTTTCCGAGCCCGTAGGGTATCTGAGTGGCTTAAAAGTACAAGAAAACACTTCAAAAGTGACGTTTCTGAAGAATTTTAACAGTTTTCTTGTATCTACGAACGCCAGAATGCATAAAATTGACCTAAACATCTCCTTTTCCTATTCTGAGTCGATTCTGCATGCTTTAAGTGTGTTTGGTGGCTCAGAACCATCAAAAAACGTTGAAATATAGTTCAAATTCAATAAAAATCGACAAAAATACAGTTTCTAGCTAAAATTTGATGGTTTCGTTGCACTTTCCGAGCCCGTAGGGTATCTGAGTGGCTTAAAAGTACAAGAAAACACTTCAAAAGTGACGTTTCTGAAGAATTTTAACAGTTTTCTTGTATCTACGAACGCCAGAATGCATAAAATTGACCTAAACGTCTCCTTTTCCTATTCTGAGTCGATTCTGCATGCTTTAAGTGTGTTTGGTGGCTCAGAACCATCAAAAAACGTTGAAATATAGTTCAAATTCAATAAAAATCGACAAAAATACAGTTTCTAGCTAAAATTTGATGGTTTCGTTGCACTTTCCGAGCCCGTAGGGTATCTGAGTGGCTTAAAAGTACAAGAAAACACTTCAAAAGTGACGTTTCTGAAGAATTTTAACAGTTTTCTTGTATCTACGAACGCCAGAATGCATAAAATTGACCTAAACGTCTCCTTTTCCTATTCTGAGTCGATTCTGCATGCTTTAAGTGTGTTTGGTGTCTCAGAACCATCAAAAAACGTTGAAATATAGTTCAAATTCAATAAAAATCGACAAAAATACAGTTTCTAGCTAAAATTTGATGGTTTCGTTGCACTTTCCGAGCCCGTAGGGTATCTGAGTGGCTTAAAAGTACAAGAAAACACTTCAAAAGTGACGTTTCTGAAGAATTTTAACAGTTTTCTTGTATCTACGAACGCCAGAATGCATAAAATTGACCTAAACGTCTCCTTTTCCTATTCTGAGTCGATTCTGCATGCTTTAAGTGTGTTTGGTGGCTCAGAACCATCAAAAAACGTTGAAATATAGTTCAAATTCAATAAAAATCGACAAAAATACAGTTTCTAGCTAAAATTTGATGGTTTCGTTGCACTTTCCGAGCCCGTAGGGTATCTGAGTGGCTTAAAAGTACAAGAAAACACTTCAAAAGTGACGTTTCTGAAGAATTTTAACAGTTTTCTTGTATCTACGAACGCCAGAATGCATAAAATTGACCTAAACGTCTCCTTTTCCTATTCTGAGTCGATTCTGCATGCTTTAAGTGTGTTTGGTGGCTCAGAACCATCAAAAAACGTTGAAATATAGTTCAAATTCAATAAAAATCGACAAAAATACAGTTTCTAGCTAAAATTTGATGGTTTCGTTGCACTTTCCGAGCCCGTAGGGTATCTGAGTGGCTTAAAAGTACAAGAAAACACTTCAAAAGTGACGTTTCTGAAGAATTTTAACAGTTTTCTTGTATCTACGAACGCCAGAATGCATAAAATTGACCTAAACGTCTCCTTTTCCTATTCTGAGTCGATTCTGCATGCTTTAAGTGTGTTTGGTGGCTCAGAACCATCAAAAAACGTTGAAATATAGTTCAAATTCAATAAAAATCGACAAAAATACAGTTTCTAGCTAAAATTTGATGGTTTCGTTGCACTTTCCGAGCCCGTAGGGTATCTGAGTGGCTTAAAAGTACAAGAAAACACTTCAAAAGTGACGTTTCTGAAGAATTTTAACAGTTTTCTTGTATCTACGAACGCCAGAATGCATAAAATTGACCTAAACGTCTTCTTTTCCTATTCTGAGTCGATTCTGCATGCTTTAAGTGTGTTTGGTGGCTCAGAACCATCAAAAAACGTTGAAATATAGTTCAAATTCAATAAAAATCGACAAAAATACAGTTTCTAGCTAAAATTTGATGGTTTCGTTGCACTTTCCGAGCCCGTAGGGTATCTGAGTGGCTTAAAAGTACAAGAAAACACTTCAAAAGTGACGTTTCTGAAGAATTTTAACAGTTTTCTTGTATCTACGAACGCCAGAATGCATAAAATTGACCTAAACGTCTCCTTTTATTATTCTGAGTCGATTCTGCATGCTTTAAGTGTGTTTGGTGGCTCAGAACCATCAAAAAACGTTGAAATATAGTTCAAATTCAATAAAAATCGACAAAAATACAGTTTCTAGCTAAAATTTGATGGTTTCGTTGCACTTTCCGAGCCCGTTGGGTATCTGAGTGGCTTAAAAGTACAAGAAAACACTTCAAAAGTGACGTTTCTGAAGAATTTTAACAGTTTTCTTGTATCTACGAACGCCAGAATGCATAAAATTGACCTAAACGTCTCCTTTTCCTATTCTGAGTCGATTCTGCATGCTTTAAGTGTGTTTGGTGGCTCAGAACCATCAAAAAACGTTGAAATATAGTTCAAATTCAATAAAAATCGACAAAAATACAGTTTCTAGTTAAAATTTGATGGTTTCGTTGCACTTTCCGAGCCCGTAGGGTATCTGAGTGGCTTAAAAGTACAAGAAAACACTTCAAAAGTGACGTTTCTGAAGAATTTTAACAGTTTTCTTGTATCTACGAACGCCAGAATGCATAAAATTGACCTAAACGTCTCCTTTTCCTATTCTGAGTCGATTCTGCATGCTTTAAGTGTGTTTGGTGGCTCAGAACCATCAAAAAACGTTGAAATATAGTTCAAATTCAATAAAAATCGACAAAAATACAGTTTCTAGCTAAAATTTGATGGTTTCGTTGCACTTTCCGAGCCCGTAGGGTATCTGAGTGGCTTAAAAGTACAAGAAAACACTTCAAAAGTGACGTTTCTGAAGAATTTTAACAGTTTTCTTGTATCTACGAACGCCAGAATGCATAAAATTGACCTAAACGTCTCCTTTTCCTATTCTGAGTCGATTCTGCATGCTTTAAGTGTGTTTGGTGGCTCAGAACCATCAAAAAACGTTGAAATATAGTTCAAATTCAATAAAAATCGACAAAAATACAGTTTCTAGCTAAAATTTGATGGTTTCGTTGCACTTTCCGAGCCCGCAGGGTATCTGAGTGGCTTAAAAGTACAAGAAAACACTTCAAAAGTGACGTTTCTGAAGAATTTTAACAGTTTTCTTGTATCTACGAACGCCAGAATGCATAAAATTGACCTAAACGTCTCCTTTTCCTATTCTGAGTCGATTCTGCATGCTTTAAGTGTGTTTGATGGCTCAGAACCATCAAAAAACGTTGAAATATAGTTCAAATTCAATAAAAATCGACAAAAATACAGTTTCTAGTTAAAATTTGATGGTTTCGTTGCACTTTCCGAGCCCGTAGGGTATCTGAGTGGCTTAAAAGTACAAGAAAACACTTCAAAAGTGACGTTTCTGAAGAATTTTAACAGTTTTCTTGTATCTACGAACGCCAGAATGCATAAAATTGACCTAAACGTCTCCTTTTCCTATTCTGAGTCGATTCTGCATGCTTTAAGTGTGTTTGGTGGCTCAGAACCATCAAAAAACGTTGAAATATAGTTCAAATTCAATAAAAATCGACAAAAATACAGTTTCTAGTTAAAATTTGATGGTTTCGTTGCACTTTCCGAGCCCGTAGGGTATCTGAGTGGCTTAAAAGTACAAGAAAACACTTCAAAAGTGACGTTTCTGAAGAATTTTAACCGTTTTCTTGTATCTACGAACGCCAGAATGCATAAAATTGACCTAAACGTCTCCTTTTCCTATTCTGAGTCGATTCTGCATGCTTTAAGTGTGTTTGGTGGCTCAGAACCATCAAAAAAGGTTGAAATATAGTTCAAATTCAATAAAAATCGACAAAAATACAGTTTCTAGTTAAAATTTGATGGTTTCGTTGCACTTTCCGAGCCCGTAGGGTATCTGAGTGGCTTAAAAGTACAAGAAAACACTTCAAAAGTGACGTTTCTGAAGAATTTTAACAGTTTTCTTGTATCTACGAACGCCAGAATGCATAAAATTGACCTAAACGTCTCCTTTTCCTATTCTGAGTCGATTCTGCATGTTTTAAGTGTGTTTGGTGGCTCAGAACCATCAAAAAACGTTGAAATATAGTTCAAATTCAATAAAAATCGACAAAAATACAGTTTCTAGCTAAAATTTGATGGTTTAGTTGGACTTTCCGAGCCCGTAGGGTATCTGAGTGGCTTAAAAGTACAAGAAAACACTTCAAAAGTGACGTTTCTGAAGAATTTTAACAGTTTTCTTGTATCTACGAACGCCAGAATGCATAAAATTGACCTAAACGTCTCCTTTTCCTATTCTGAGTCGATTCTGCATGCTTTAAGTGTGTTTGGTGGCTCAGAACCATCAAAAAACGTTGAAATATAGTTCAAATTCAATAAAAATCGACAAAAATACAGTTTCTAGCTAAAATTTGATGGTTTCGTTGCACTTTCCGAGCCCGTAGGGTATCTGAGTGGCTTAAAAGTACAAGAAAATACTTCAAAAGTGACGTTTCTGAAGAATTTTAACAGTTTTCTTGCATTCTGAACTCTCTCTCGGCAATGACAGTTGTCATTTACTTGTATGTTATTTCATTATTCATAGTGTTAAGGTACGTTATTAATTGGTAAGTTTGTGTTCCTGGCATGATAAACGTCGCCTTCAAAGGCTAATCAGTCACTTGAGCTGTTTATGGTTCTTGAGACGTTTATTTTTAGTCTTATAGTTTAATATTAATTTTTGTTTACATTGATAGTTTGTCATTTGATCGTATTTTGGCGAGGCGCTGTTTTATCTAGCGGCTGGTGGTCACTTTGTTGACATGTGTGGATTTGTTTACACTGCATTTTCAGGTTAGCTTTAATTATTATTGAATTTAATCCCATTTTCTTTTTCTTTTCCACTTACATATTTCACTGGTGGGCACAGGGGCCATTACGCTTGTGATAGAATTATTAAATTTTAAACACGTTAATATATTTTTATACAATACTGAGTTAAGTTAGTTTGTTGTCTGTTCTGGAATTTTTCTTTTCTTTTCGCCATTAGATCCATCAATTCTTTAAACATATTCTGTAAATTTAGCTGACATCATGTCGAACTTTAATTGTTGTCATTGCTTCCGCGAAATCAAATCATCGAGTTTTGCTAAGTGTGCCAATTGTAGACTACATTTGCATTTTGCCTGTATAGGCTTATCTGATGATCAAGCTACGTTTATGTTGAACTTAAATTCCACCAATATTAAAATCCTCTGTAACCGTTGTGAGGCTGAATCTGTATCCTTAAATAAGATTGTGAGCAGCATTGAAGCTGTTCGCACATCTTTAGAAGAACGATTAAACAACATTGAGGCACTAATTAATACGTCCAACGTAACGCCTATTGTCAGGGAGGAGATCATCTGTGAGTCAGTTGAGCGATCTTTGCGGTCGAAAAACGTCATTCTGGCCAATGTTTCAGAAAATTCTGGTAAATCTGATGTTGAGTTGGCAAATGATATTCTTGAGATTATTGATGAGGCTGCAACTGTTTCACCTGATGAAGTTATTCGTTTGGGTAAAAATAATGGTGGTCGGCCGCGCTTATTAAAGTTGCATTTCAAAAGCGTGGAAACAGCGCGCCTTGTTTTGAAAAAACGTAATGTGTTAAAATCAAATGCCCAATTTGCGAAAATTATTGTTCGTGATGACAAGAGCCCTCAGCAGCTTGCCTACCTGAAACAGCTGAATTCGGAACTTCAAGAACGTCGTCGAAATGGTATAAAAAATCTCACGATAAAATACGTAAATAATATTCCAAAAATTGTTGAGATACCTCGCGAATTGAATCACCCGGACAGTTCTAATTTAAACTAAGTGTGCCCAACAGTGTAAGTAATTTGTATGTCTATTACCAAAATGTGAGAAGTATAAAATCTAAAGTTAATGAGATTTACGTTAATTTGACTGATGCCGAATTTGACTTAATAGCAATTACTGAATCGTGGTTAGACTCTTCTGTTGCTGATAGTGAATTTGCTCCAGTAAATTATCAAGTTTTTCGTTCAGACAGGGATTTTATTAGATCTGGACGCCAAACTGGCGGTGGTGTCATTCTAGCAATTAATGGAAAACATAAGGTTAAAAATTTAGATTTATCAATGTTCAAAATGTTTCCGTTAATTGATATTACTGGATGTAAATTAATTTATCCTCAGAATAATATATATGTTTTTGTTGTATATATACCTCCTGATATTTCAATTACTGATTTTGACTCCTTTATTGATTGTTTTGGAAATTTTGCACTAGAATTTCAGAATATACTTTTATTCGGTGACTTTAATGTAGCGGCCTTTTTAAATAATACTAATTCTAAATCTAACTTGCTTCATCGATTGATGTCACTTTTAAACTTATCGCAATATAACTCGGTTTATAATTCTGATGGAAACCTACTTGATTTAGTTTTTAGTAGCTTTAAAAAGTGTGTTGTTACTCATGATCCGTGTCCTTTAGTAAAAGAGGACGTATACCATCCTGCACTGAATATTAACTTTTTGGTTAAACAGATGTCATATGCTAGTTTTCCTGTATGTAGAACTGAAAAACTGTACAATTTTAGAAAATCCAACTTCCCATCGTTATATCAGGATATCTTAGACATTGATTGGAAATTTTTGTATGAGCTAACTGATGTTGAGGAAGCTTGTGAGCATTTTTATAAACGCTTGTATGTAACATTTGATAAAAACGTGCCTCTTTTTAAATGTAGTAAATATAAGTATCCCAGTTGGTACTCTAAAGAACTTAGAGATATGTTAAAAAATAAATTTAAACTTTTTAAGCGGTGGAAGTTTGAAGGTTCAAATCAGGCTTACAATGAATTTTCCTTAATACGATGTTCAGTGAAGAAATTAATTCGTAGAGACTTTAATGCTCATATTAATAAAACTCAGGATTCACTTCTAAAGGATTCTAAATATTTTTGGAAGTTTACCAAAGAAAAGCAAGGTCGTTCATCAGTTCCAAATGAAGTACACTTAGATGATAAAACATGTAGTGATCCTAGTGAAATAGTTAACACCTTCGCTCACTACTTTCATTCCACTTTTAATTCATCTACAAAGAATTTAACACCAAAAATAACCAATTCAAATAGTTCTAGTAAATGCATTAACGTTAAAATTGCAGAGGATGACATTAAAAAAGCTATTAGTAAATTGAAAAACAATTGTGTTGCGGGCATGGATCAAATACCTAGTTTCTTAATTAAAGATTGTTCTGTTGCACTGCTAGCTCCACTACGTCACTTATTTACCTTAAGTGTTGATAACCATCATTACCCCAGATTGTGGAAGATCGCTAGAGTAACGCCAGTGTTCAAAACAGGAGATTTTTCTGATGTGAAAAATTATCGCCCAATTTCCATTTTGTCTAATTTTTCAAAGGTCCTGGAACGTATCTTATACAATCAGATTTACTTTGAAATTAAAAGTACTATTTCTGCAAGTCAACACGGTTTTGTAGCTGGTAGATCCACTTTAACAAATTTGACATGCATGTCTCAAATAACAACTACAACATTAGAAAATAAAGGACAGCTTGATGCAATTTACATTGATCTTTCAAAGGCGTTTGATAAAATAGATCACCTGATACTACTAGAGAAATTGTCAGATTTTGGGTTTTCTTATTTATTAGTGCAATTCATGTCGTCCTATTTGTTATCCCGTGAAAACGTTGTTTTATATAATGGATATAAATCGAAATATTATGTTGCGACTTCTGGAGTTCCACAAGGGTCCATACTTGGACCCTTGCTGTTCTTAATTTATATTAATGATGCTATAGAAGTCATAACAAACTCGCAAGTACTTATGTTTGCGGATGATATAAAAATTTTTAGGGAAATTGCTAATGTTAACGACTCTGTACTACTTCAAAATGATGTGAATAAATTTAGAAGCTGGTGTACATCTAATTGCTTATCAATTAATACGGATAAGTGTAAAATCATGACATTTTCATTGTGTAAAAATATATTTCTATATGACTATAATTTTCAAGGCATGGTTATTGAAAGGGTCACATCAATTAAAGATCTTGGAATTTGTTATGATTCTGAAATGAACTTTAAGCAACATGTATGTAACATTGTAAATAAAGCGAGTAAAATGTGGGGATTCGTAGTTAGAAATTGTAAAGTATTTAGTAATATCCAGGTCTTCGTCAACTTATATAACGCACTCATCAGACCCATCCTCGAATATAACTCCTTGGCTTGGTTCCCATACTATTCTTATCAAATTCAAATGCTTGAAGGTGTCCAACGAAAGTTTTTAAAATACTTACATTTTAAGACTGAAAAGGTGTGGCCTGAGAGAAATTATCCGCATCAAGTTTTATTGCAAAACTTTAATTTCAAATCCCTACACAGTCGAAGAATTGCTGCCGCCCTAATTTTTTTGTATAAGACAGTTAACAGTAAAATTACTTGTGAGCGAATCCTTAAAGAACTTAATTTTCTGGTTCCTAGGTTAAATAGTAGGTTTTCAACCACACTTTATTGTAAAGCTCCTCGTACCAACATAGGAAGAAAAGCCCCTTTGTATGTAATAAGCTTTTATCTTAGTAAATTTGAAAGAGAAACCGATTGTGACATATTTTATTGCAAACTGCATGAGTTGAAAAGATGTATTCTAGAAATTTTCAATTAGTAAAATTTAGTTTTAGTTTTCATATTAATATTATTTATTTCAATTGCAGGATTTGAATATTTGTATTAGAATAAGTTATTATTATACTTTAAAATACTCTTTTGATGAATAATTTTAGAATATTTTAGAATAAGTTATTGTCATAGAGTAGAATTCTTTATTGTTGAATGTTTTGTCCTATTATTGGAAAATATTTTCTGTTGGGCAAATAAACCATATTATTATTATTATTATTATTATTATTATCTACGAACGCCAGAATGCATAAAATTGACCTAAACGTCTCCTTTTCCTATTCTGAGTCGATTCTGCATGCTTTAAGTGTGTTTGGTGGCTCAGAACCATCAAAAAACGTTGAAATATAGTTCAAATTCAATAAAAATCGACAAAAATACAGTTTCTATCTAAAATTTGATGGTTTCGTTGCAATTTCCGAGCCCGTAGGGGATCTGAGTGGCTTAAAAGTACAAGAAAACGCTTCAAAAGTGACGTTTCTGAAGAATTTTAACAGTTTTCTTGTATCTACGAACGCCAGAATGCATAAAATTGACCTAAACGTCTCCTTTTCCTATTCTGAGTCGATTCTGCATGCTTTAAGTGTGTTTGGTGGCTCAGAACCATTAAAAAAACGTTGAAATATAGTTCAAATTCAATAAAAATCGACAAAAATACAGTTTCTAGCTAAAATTTGATGGTTTCGTTGCACTTTCCGAGCCCGTAGGGTATCTGAGTGGCTTAAAAGTACAAGAAAACACTTCAAAAGTGACGTTTCTGAAGAATTTTAACAGTTTTCTTGTATCTACGAACGCCAGAATGCATAAAATTGACCT
>NW_026972943.1:0-195619 GCF_036711695.1 Zophobas morio
GAAACCATCAAATTTTAGCTAGAAACTGTATTTTTGTCGATTTTTTATTGAATTTGAACTATATTTCAACGATTTTTGATGGGTTCTGAGCCACCAAACACACTTAAAGCATGCAGAATCGACTCAGAATAGGAAAAGGAGACGTTTAGGTAAATTTTATGCATTCTGGCGTTCGTAGATACAAGAAAACTGTTAAAATTCTTCAGAAACGTCACTTTTGAAGTGTTTTCTTGTACTTTTAAGCCACTCAGATACCCTACGGGCTCGGAAAGTGCAACGAAACCATCAAATTTTAGCTAGAAACTGTTTTTTTTGTCGATTTTTATTAAATTTGAACTATATTTCAACGATTTTTGATGGTTCTGAGCCACCAAACACACTTAAAGCATGCAGAATCGACTCAGAATAGGAAAAGGAGACGTTTAGGTAAATTTTATGCATTCTGGCGTTCGTAAATACAAGAAAACTGTTAAAATTCTTCAGAAACGTCACTTTTCAAGTGTTTTCTTGTACTTTTAAGCCACTCAGATACCCTATGGGCTCGAAAAGTGCAACGAAACCATCAAATTTAGCTAGAAACTGTATTCAAAAATCGTTGAAATATAGTTCAAATTCAATAAAAATCGACAAAAATACAGTTTCTAGCTAAAATTTGATGGTTTCGTTGCACTTTCCGAGCCCGTAGGGTATCTGAGTGGCTTAAAAGTACAAGAAAACACTTGAAAAGTGACGTTTCTGAAAAATTTTAACAGTTTTGTTGTATCTACGAACGCCAGAATGCATAAAATTGACCTAAACGTCTCCTTTTCCTATTCTGAGTCGATTCTGCATGCTTAAAGTGTGTTTGGTGGCTCAGAACCATCAAAAATCGTTGAAATATAGTTCAAATTCAATAAAAATCGACAAAAATACAGTTTCTAGCTAAAATTTGATGGTTTCGTTGCACTTTCCGAGCCCGTAGGGTATCTGAGTGGCTTAAAAGTACAAGAAAACACTTCAAAAGTGACGTTTCTGAAGAATTTTAACAGTTTTCTTGTATCTACGAACGCCAGAATGCATAAAATTGACCTAAACGTCTCCTTTTCCTATTCTGAGTCGATTCTGCATGCTTTAAGTGTGTTTGGTGGCTCAGAACCATCAAAAATCGTTGAAATATAGTTCAAATTCAATAAAAATCGACAAAAATACAGTTTCTAGATAAAATTTGATGGTTTCGTTGCACTTTCCGAGCCCGTAGGGTATCTGAGTGGTTTAAAAGTACAAGAAAACACTTCAAAAGTGACGTTTCTGAAGAATTTTAACAGTTTTCTTGTATCTACGAACGCCAGAATTTATAAAATTGACCTAAACGTCTCCTTTTCCTATTCTGAGTCGATTCTGCATGCTTCAAGTGTGTTTGGTGGCTCAGAACCATCAAAAATCGTTGAAATATAGTTCAAATTCAATAAAAATCGACAAAAATACAGTTTCTAGCTAAAATTTGATGGTTTCGTTGCACTTTCCGAGCCCGTAGGGTATCTGAGTGGCTTAAAAGTACAAGAAAACACTTCAAAAGTGACGTTTCTGAAGAATTTTAACAGATTTTTGATGGTTCTGAGCCACCAAACACACTTAAAGCATGCAGAATCGACTCAGAATAGGAAAAGGAGACGTTTAGGTCAATTTTATGCATTCTGGCGTTCGTAGATACAAGAAAACAGTTAAAATTCTTCAGAAACGTCACTTTTGAAGTGTTTTCTTGTACTTTTAAGCCACTCAGATACCCTACGGGCTCGGAAAGTGCAACGAAACCATCAAATTTTAGCTAGAAACTGTATTTTTGTTGATTTTTATTGAATTTGAACTATATTTCAACGATTTTTGATGGTTCTGAGCCACCAAACACACTTAAAGCATGCAGAATCGACTCAGAATAGGAAAAGGAGACGTTTAGGTCAATTTTATGCATTCTGGCGTTCGTAGATACAAGAAAACTGTTAAAATTCTTCAGAAACGTCACTTTTGAAGTGTTTTCTTGTACTTTTAAGCCACTCAGATACCCTACGGGCTTGGAAAGTGCAACGAAACCATCAAATTTTAGCTAGAAACTGTATTTTTGTCGATTTTTATTGAATTTGAACTATATTTCAACGATTTTTGATGGTTCTGAGCCACCAAACACACTTAAAGCATGCAGAATCGACTCAGAATAGGAAAAGGAGACGTTTAGGTCAATTTTATGCATTCTGGCGTTCGTAGATACAAGAAAACTGTTAAAATTCTTCAGAAACGTCACTTTTGAAGTGTTTTCTTGTACTTTTAAGCCACTCAGATACCCTACGGGCTTGGAAAGTGCAACGAAACCATCAAATTTTAGCTAGAAACTGTATTTTTGTCGATTTTTATTGAATTTGAACTATATTTCAACGATTTTTGATGGTTCTGAGCCACCAAACACACTTAAAGCATGCATAATCGACTCAGAATAGGAAAAGGAGACGTTTAGGTCAATTTTATGCATTCTGGCGTTCGTAGATACAAGAAAACTGTTAAAATTCTTCAGAAACGTCACTTTTGAAGTGTTTTCTTGTACTTTTAAGCCACTCAGATACCCTACGGGCTCGGAAAGTGCAACGAAACCATCAAATTTTAGCTAGAAACTGTATTTTTGTCGATTTATATTGAATTTGAACTATATTTCAACGATTTTTGATGGTTCTGAGCCACCAAACACACTTAAAGCATGCAGAATCGACTCAGAATAGGAAAAGGAGACGTTTAGGTCAATTTTATGCATTCTGGCGTTCGTAGATACAAGAAAACTGTTAAAATTCTTCAGAAATGTCACTTTTGAAGTGTTTTCTTGTACTTTTAAGCCACTCAGATACCCAACGGGCTCGGAAAGTGCAACGAAACCATCAAATTTTAGCTAGAAACTGTATTTTTGTCGATTTTTATTGAATTTGAACTATATTTCAACGATTTTTGATGGTTCTGAGCCACCAAACACACTTAAAGCATGCAGAATCGACTCAGAATTGGAAAAGGAGACGTTAAGGTCAATTTTATGCATTCTGGCGTTCGTAGATACAAGAAAACTGTTAAAATTCTTCAGAAACGTCACTTTTGAAGTGTTTTCTTGTACTTTTAAGCCACTCAGATACCCTACGGGCTCGGAAAGTGCAACGAAACCATCAAATTTTAGCTAGAAACTGTATTTTTGTCGATTTTTATTGAATTTGAACTATATTTCAACGATTTTTGATGGTTCTGAGCCACCAAACACACTTAAAGCATGCAGAATCGACTCAGAATAGGAAAAGGAGACGTTTAGGTCAATTTTATGCATTCTGGCGTTCGTAGATACAAGAAAACTGTTAAAATTCTTCAGAAACGTCACTTTTGAAGTGTTTTCTTGTACTTTTAAGCCACTCAGATACCCTACGGGCTCGGAAAGTGCAACGAAACCATCTTGCCGTAGGGTATCTGAGTGGCTTAAAAGTACAAGAAAACACTTCAAAAGTGAGGTTTCTGAAGAATTTTAACAGTTTTCTTGTATCTACGAACGCCAGAATGCATAAAATTGACCTAAACGTCTCCTTTTCCTATTCTGAGTCGATTCTGCATGCTTTGAGTGTGTTTGGTGGCTCAGAACCATCAAAAATCGTTGAAATATAGTTCAAATTCAATAAAAATCGACAAAAATACAGTTTCTAGCTAAAATTGATGGTTTCGTTGCACTTTCCGAGCCCGTCGGGTATCTGAGTGGCTTAAAAGTACAAGAAAACACTTCAAAAGTGACGTTTCTGAAGAATTTTAACAGTTTTCTTGTATCTACGAACGCCAGAATGCATAAAATTGATCTAAACGTCTCCTTTTCCTATTCTGAGTCTATTCTGCATGCTTTAAGTGTGTTTGGTGGCTCAGAACCATCAAAAATCGTTGAAATATAGTTCAAAAAGTGACGTTTCTGAAGAATTTTAACAGTTTTCTTGTATCTACGAACGTCAGAATGCATAAAGTTGACCTAAACGTCTCCCTTTTCCTATTCTGAGTCGATTCTGCATGCTTTAAGTGTGTTTGGTGGCTCAGAACCAACAAAAATCGTTGAAATATAGTTCAAATTCAATAAAAATCGACAAAAATACAGTTTCTAGCTAAAATTTGATGGTTTCGTTGCACTTTCCGAGCCCGTAGGGTATCTGAGTAGCTTAAAAGTACAAGAAAACACTTGAAATGTGACGTTTCTGAAGAATTTTAACAGTTTTCTTGTATCTACGAACGCCAGAATGCATAAAATTGACCTAAACGTCTCCTTTTTCTATTCTGAGTCGATTCTGCATGCTTTAAGTGTGTTTGGTGGCTCAGAACCATCAAAAATCGTTGAAATATAGTTCAAATTCAATAAAAATCGACAAAAATACAGTTTCTAGCTAAAATTTGATGGTTTCGTTGCACTTTCCGAGCCCGTAGGGTATCTGAGTGGCTTAAAAGTACAAGAAAACACTTCAAAAATGACGTTTCTGAAGAATTTTAACAGTTTTCTTGTATCTACGAACGCCAGAATGCATAAAATTGACCTAAACGTCTCCTTTTCCTATTCTGAGTCGATTCTGCATGCTTTAAGTGAGTTTGGTGGCTCAGAACCATCAAAAATCGTTGAAATATAGTTCAAATTCAATAAAAATCGACAAAAATACAGTTTCTAGCTAAAATTTGATGGTTTTGTTGCACTTTCCGAGCCCGTAGGGTATCTGAGTGGCTTAAAAGTACAAGAAAACACTTCAAAAGTGACGTTTCTGAAGAATTTTAACAGTTTTCTTGTATCTACGAACGCCAGAATGCATAAAATTGACCTTAACGTCTCCTTTTCCAATTCTGAGTCGATTCTGCATGCTTTAAGTGTGTTTGGTGGCTCAGAACCATCAAAAATCGTTGAAATATAGTTCAAATTCAATAAAAATCGACAAAAATACAGTTTCTATCTAAAATTTGATGGTTTCGTTGCACTTTCCGAGCCCGTAGGGTATCTGAGTGGCTTAAAAGTACAAGAAAACACTTCAAAAGTGACGTTTCTGAAGAATTTTAACAGTTTTCTTGTATCTACGAACGCCAGAATGCATAAAATTGACCTAAACGTCTCCTTTTCCTATTCTGAGTCGATTCTGCATGCTTTAAGTGTGTTTGGTGGCTCAGAACTATCAAAAATCGTTGAAATATAGTTCAAATTCAATAAAAATCGACAAAAATACAGTTTCTAGCTAAAATTTGATGGTTTCGTTGCACTTTCCGGGCCCGTAGGGTATCTGAGTGGCTTAAAAGTACAAGAAAACACTTCAAAAGTGACGTTTCTGAAGATTTTTAACAGTTTTCTTGTATCTACGAACGCCAGAATGCATAAAATTGACCTAAACGTCTCCTTTTCCTATTCTGAGTCGATTCTGCATGCTTTAAGTGTGTTTGGTGGCTCAGAACCGTCAAAAATCGTTGAAATATAGTTCTAATTCAATAAAAATCGACAAAAATACAGTTTCTAGCTAAAATTTGATGGTTTCGTTGCACTTTCCGAGCCCGTAGGGTATCTGAGTGAGTAGTAACAGCGACCCATTAGTGTGACCTTGAAAAACCGCTAGGATTTGAGCGACCTTGAAAAAACCGATAGGATTTGAGACCCGCTAGTAATTAAGGACCGCTAGTAATTAGAGTTAATTAATGCATAATTAATTATCGATTAAATTCGATTTTAATTACGGGAGTATGTTTAATACGTGTGTTTAGGCCTTAATTAGATTCGGGAATTAATTTATTAGAGGGTTTTAATCATTATCGTGGATATTAAATGAGATTTAATCGATAATTAATTACCCTTAATTAGTAGCGGTCCTTAAGTATTCGAGGTATGGTAAATCCTAGCGGGTCTCAAATCCAAGCGGGTCGTAATTCTTCGCTGGTCCATTGCTGGTCAAAATGCTAGCGCTTTCACCTTCCGAAATCCTAGCGGTCATAAATCCCGATACTACCCTCGCTCAACGATTATTCGGGGTGCGTGTAAATCCAAGCGGTGTAAAATGCTAGCGGGTTTAAAAGACTAGCGCTTTCACTTCTTAAATGATTATTCGGAACACCTATAAAGGGGCACAAGCTCGATACAATGGTAATTGCAATTTTGTATACCTCTTTAGAATGGGGAATTAATTTTATTAAAGGTTTTAATCATTAGCGTGAATATTAAATGAGATTTAATCGATAATTAATTACCCTTAATTAGTAGCGGTCCTTAAGTATTCGAGGTGTGGTAAATCCTAGCGGGTCTGAAATCCAAGCGGGTCATAAATCTTCGCTGGTCCATTGCTGGTCTAAATGCTAGCGCTTTCACCTTCTGAAATCCTAGCGGTACGCGAACGCGGCGGGCGGGCGGGTGGCGGCGGCGGGAGGTGGGCGGCGGCGACGGGACGCGGGCGGCGGCGGCGGGATCCGGGCGAACGGCACGAGGGCGGCGGCGGGACCCGGGCGAACGGCGCGTGGGCGGCAGGCGGACGATGGCGGCGGCGACGCGACACATAGACAAGTTTTATTTATTTATTTTGAAGCTAAACAAGAATTTATTATTAGATATAATATACTATAATTTTTTTTTATGCAAAAGTTGAAAATGTGTTTGGAATGTTTCTACCTCCTGTCATATAGTACCAGCTGGTTTTCGTATATATGTACACTGTGACATGTACCGGTGGAGTAAATCTAAAGCGCATTTACCAGATCTATGGGTTTGAAGAACGCCACCACACTGCAGGGTGGAAGCCTTGCTGAGGAGTTCGCCCGGATATGTGTTAACTTACTTTTGCCGCCCATCTATTATTTGGTCGGGTTTTATAACGAGAAAATGAACATTGTTGGTACATATGTTAACTGGCAAACTTTTATTTATATCTCACATATTTCACTTGATTTTGGCATGCAACATGTTTTTTCGTTGTATTAAGAAATACCTAGTTATTTAATTATGTTAGATACTAAAAAAATTTTTCAAATTTAAAATACAGTTCGAATATGGTCATGCAATAGATTTTTCAATCAATCAATCAATCAATCAATCAATTTATTGTGCTTAAATGTACACACATTTTACACTCGTCAAAATACAGAGATAACATAAATGTCATTTACAATGTTTGATAGTAATAAATCAAGAAAAGTTGTACAGAAGAAAGAAAACATTTAGAACATGATACACATTATTGCATGGATACATTGATGTCGTTCAGAAACTGATCATAGTTATAGTAGGCTTTGTTAATCAGAAAGTTTTTTACGACCTTCTTAAAATTAACTGTATCTAACTTTCTAATCGACTCAGGAAGTTTGTTGAAAAATTTGATACCCAAGTATTGAGTACTGTTCTGTGACGACTTTAAACGTATGTGCCTCAGACATAAGTTTTCCTTATGTCGTGTGTCGTATTCATGGTTGTCTTTGTGTTTGGAGTATGTGTTTATATTTAGTCTCAGATTGATCAAGCTGTTAAAAATGAATATGCAGGGCACCGTAAGAATTCTTAATTTTTGAAACATACGCTTACAATCATCTCTATAGCCAAGACTTCCCACTATTCGGACTGCCCGTCTCTGTAATCTAAATATGTTCGTCATCATGCTTGAGTGACCCCATGCTAAGATACCATAACTTATATTACTATGGCATAATGCAAAATAAGCTACTTTTAATGTCTCTATCGGAAGCTTTCTACTTAGATTTCTCAACGCAAATATTCCTGTAGAAATTTTCTTAGCTAGGTTCTCACCATGTGTATGAAACCTCATTTTTGCGTCTAGTGTTATCCCTAAAAAGTTTGTCTCTTTAACTATGTCTGTAGGTAGTGGGCCGGTGTTTTTTAGAGTGAATGCGACTTTAACCGTTTTATTTTTGTTTAGGGTTAGTTTGTTTGTTGTAAACCAATGAGTTGCCTTCAATTCTGTTTCCTCATTGCGATTTAGGGCCTCTGCGAATGTAGCTTCATTAGTTAATAAGTTCGTGTCATCCGCAAATAGTACAGTTTTTGTGTTTAGAAAGAAGGGAAAATCGTTGATATAAATGAGAAATAATAATGGGCCCAGGACTGACCCTTGGGGCACTCCTAGTACCACTGGTAGCTTTTCCGATTCCCTGTTATTATGTCTTACTGACTGAAGCCTATTTACCAAGTAGGATGTTATCATGCTGCAAGCGAGAGGATGTAAATTGTAGCAGTATAACTTTCTTATTAGTTCTGAGTGGGAGACGCAATCGAAGGCTTTTGACAAGTCTAAAAAGCAACCGATGCTATATCTGCCGCGCTCTAGGCAATCTCCGATAAAACTTGTGAGATCAAGAATGGCTTTGGTTGTATCTCGACCTTTTCGGAAGCCGTACTGACTATTGGAGAGAACATTAGCATCTTCAAGGATGTTACTCAATTGGTCATAAAGTATCCTTTCTAGAATCTTAGAGAAGACTGGTAGAAGTGAGATCGGTCTATAGTTAGTAGGGTCGTTTCTATTACCTTTTTTATGGACTGGTATCACTGCAGCGATTTTGAGACAGTCTGGGAATGTTGTGGTCCTTATGCATTCATTTATTAATCTAGTTATTGGTGAAATGATGGTGTCTTTCATAGATTTAATAATATTGACGCTTATGTTATAACAATCTTTTGAATTGCTATTTTTTAGTTTGCTAATGGTGTCTCTAACAGCTATACTGGAGACTTCTGAGAAATTAAAATATTTAGAATTATTACAGTGCATGTTGCAGTTCTTAATAATTAAGTCAATGGGATCTTGAGTAGCTATAGGAAGTGTTTTTATTGAATTTGGCCCGATATTAGTAAAGAACTTGTTGAAATCGTCATTTGAAATTTCACAGTTTGTCTCACTACCTATCAATGAATTTTTATTTCGGTTGTTATTTATTACTTGCCAAATTGCCTTACTTTTATTATTCGATTTATCTATAAAACTCTTGGTGTAGTTTACTTTTTTTATTTTAATTGTTTCTTGATAAAGGTGTCGACATTTATTTCTAGCCTTTCTAGTCACGTCCGTTTGAACGATTTTATGAAACTCGTCAAGAAATGATAATTCTTCGCGTATTTTTCGCAATTCGTCATCAAACCACTTAATGTCCATTTTGCTATGGTTGGTTTGTTTCAGGATTTTTTCTGGGAAGGCAAGATTCATGTTGTCGATAATTTCCTTTATAAACAATGTAAACTTAGTATTGATATCAAGGGTTTTATCGTCAACAAAGTACCAGTCAGCTTTACTTATATTATTGTATAATTTGCACTTGCCTAGTTTAGTAATCGGGCGGCACTTATAAGTAACATGTTTGTTCTTAGCGTCAGATACAGTTAATTTGAAGTCTATACCTAAATGATCAGACATTAGGCTATTGAACGGTTTTACACTATAGTTTAGAGTGTGAATGTTGGTAAAAATGTTATCAAGAGTATTATTGCCCCTGGTCGCGAATTTTACGATGGGATACAAGCCAAATTCAGTTAAGGTGTTACAAAGTTTTAGTTCTAGCATGCTATTAGTGTTGAAATGTATGTTAAAATCTCCACTTAGGATAACATTGTTTTTGACTACATCTATTGTATCCAGTACATCAACAATAATTTCACAAAACAGATTAAAATCACCAGATGGCGGCCGGTATATATTTATAACAATAAGTTTGCAAGAGTTGACTAGTGATGCTGAGATTTCACAATGATTTTCAATAGACATATTTTCCAGATTATGTAGAGTAGTATATTGTAAATTATGTGCTGCAAATAAGAGGGAACCTCCATAATTACTCAACTTACGGCAAAAACTGGATGCTACGTGCATATTTTCGATGGAAAGGTTGTCCACTTCCGCGTCGTTTAGCCAATGTTCGCAGATAGCCGCCAACGAGAAATTTCCCTGGTGTAACAGTAGTTCAAACTCTTGGAGTTTTGATCTAATTGATTGCGAATTAAGCACAAGGATTCTTAGCTCTTTAGTTGTTGTTGTCGGGGTGGGTGAAAAAACCTGTTAATTCGTGTTCCCTTAGGCCATATTTCCGATTTCATAACGGTTTCCAACTCATCAAAGTCCAAAGTTAGTTTGAAACTGGAATAGAGGTCCGGATACTTTGAATTCAATTTTTCGATATCAAATTCGTTAAGATAGGATTTCAGATGTTCTTGCATCTGTTCTTTAGTTGTTTTAGGAGATAATCTGTATACGTGAATATAAGCTTTTTTTGAGATAGCTTCCAGACGTGTAGTTCCAGGAAGGGATCCAATAACTGTTGATTTGAGTTGTCGTTTTTTGATTTTGGTATCAATAATAGGCTGATCCTTTTTTTCGTCAGAGGCTTGCTTAACCTTAGATTTGTTCCTAGGAGTTGTCTTAGGTTTGTTATTGATGTTTGTTGTTATTAAGGTAGGTGGTTCCTTATCGTTGGTGTTTTTCTGAGCAGTGGCGTTTGTTTCTCTTTTTTTTTCGTTGTTCGGTTTCTCGTTACCTTTAATGATGTTTTTGCTTGTGGTACCTGTAGAGGCTGCCATGGAAAGTTGATTATTTAGTAGCTGTATTTGCTGTCTTAGTTCATCAATAATAATGTCCTTTTGTTTTATTATGTACGTAAAGATTCTGAGGTCCATACCCGTATTCGGCTGCTGTTGGAGACGATTAACTGCGTCCCAGAAGTCGGGGTCTGTCATTTCTGTAATGGTGTCTTCGTTTTCACAACAAGTAAAAGTTGTTCCATCGTCCGAGTATTTGGCAGAGTTCTTTGCACAGCTAGGATGAAATGGTTGCTGGCACTTTAGGCATTTTACACTAGTCACTACTTTATTTTTGCACTTTTTACACAGCGCACTACTATCCGTGTCTGTGTTCTTTGTCGCCATCTTGTCTTTGCAGCAAGTGTAGATATTTTTATGTTTTGCGAAACATCATAAGATACTGGTATGAATTTTTAAATATTTTAAATGAAGACTTATGTGACGATTCAATACACGCACATACAATGTATGACATTAACATCGTGAAATTTTTTTAACAAGAACACAACAAGCTTAAGGTTCTCAGTAATTTCGTTCAATCATTTATTTCTTTTTGTTTTAATTTTAAAACTACGAGCAAAATATTTCAGTGTTTTAAAGTCTCACTAAATATTTTGCAAAGTCGATTTCTTTAAAGTTAGTAGGTACAACAAGAACATTTTAACGACAATATACCCATTTATTCCTATTTGGAAACAAATTCATTTTAGGGCAAAATGATTAAATTTACATTTTCAAGTTTTTGACATTTTGTTTATCTTGTATATTGATGAGTCGGTGTTGCATTAAAATAATTACAACCTTTGTCGGACAGACAGATAAAGAAGAGTAGCCATGACAAATAGAAAACAAATTATTCATTTACTTGTATCTTATAAGTATTCGAGACAAATAACTTGATAACCACATAAACAAAACTGATGAGTAGTCAAATTCAAAATAATCTCTGAACTTTAGTGGAATATAATAGAGCCGCAAAAAAAAATGTATATTACTATTTCCAGCGTAATCATCAGGTAGCTAGTAATTATTAAATTTGTCTTGTTTAGCATTTTTAGATATGCATTTTTCTTTTATGTTCATCAACTATTTTAACTTAGCTATGTATCTTATAAGACAGATACATACAACTGCAATTTGTTGCTTTGCAATTTGTAACATTTTCTTTTACTGTATGCTTCATTTTATACATATATTTTACTTGATATTTAGAGAAAAATAACAACATTTTTGTTACAGATTGTCTGATTCACATTCAACTTTCAAGAAAGAAATACATGTTTTATAAAAAACCAAATTAACAAAAACTGATTCTGCTATATAATAATAAGATTTGTTGGACCGTAATTTAAAAATTCATGGATATTTCGTGTTAAAAAAGAGCAATAAAAAAAATGACAAATTTAAAAACAATTAAATAATGTACATATAGACATTTGTATTTTTGTAAACTATGTTTATTGCAATCATCAAGCAAATTTTTAATGAACTCTATATTACTACATATTTTGTAGCAGAGAAAGTTTGTCTTTTTTATACAATTTGATTTAACGCGAGTATTAAAGGAAAGTTAACCAATACCAATATTTTGATTTTCGATCATTCAATGAATGAATGCAGTTACATCCGTCGCAGTGTGCGTGTATACATACTTGCAACATCCATAATATGTCCTTCGTCGCTGTTTACATCTTTCACTTCAAACATTTTTTACAGCGTTCGAAGTTCCGCCATGTTCGTTCACTAACGAATTTGGGGTCAATTTTAATATATTATTTTGTTATGGATCCCTTAGACGTAAAAACAAGTTTGCTGTATTTGTATGTACCAACAAAATGGACATACAAAATAACTACAGCACTACATGTTACAACAAATATGACTTAATAGTTTGAGTTAATTGTATGTGCTTAGATAAATCGTCCCTACACATAATAAAATGTTTCTATAAATTGTTTGTACAAACAGATTTTTTCAATCAAGTCAAAGTAATTTTATACATGTTTGATCGTGATATTATAGCTCAACATGGTATCAGACTACATGTTACAATAAATCAGCATATATGTTTGGACAAATCTGTTTGTGCATACGAAAAATTACGTCTAGTTTAAGATTATGTATGTGCAAACTTATCACACAAACATTGTTTGAAGAATCTGCAAGTTTTGATTTTCAGTGCGTTTTTTATGGGGTGAGGACTTCGGGAAGGACGCGGGTAACCACTGTTCACTGCAGATATATTTGCGTGTATATCGAAAGACTCGGCAATTACGATCATCGGCAGTTGTAATATGAAAGTTCTTTAACATACGAAAGAATGAGTGATTTACGAAATTATTCAAAACAATTTATGGAAGAATTCATCGAGGAGTATAGGTCTTTGCCATGTCTTAGGAAAATTAAAAGCAAAGAATATACAAATCGCAATTTGAGAAATCAAGCACATAAAATATTAATTAATAAAATAAAAGAAATATAGCCAGAGCCAAACAAAGACATGATCATTTAACATTAAACATGGTGCAACTTGCTTTAGCAACCAATCAAAATGGTCTTCGTCCATACGTAAAAAATTTTGTAGATCGGCTTTTGACGACACCCGCTGCTCATTCAGTAAACGCATATGAGGAAACTGTTGTTTTTTGTTATACTACTCTTTGCACCAGATGCGTGTTTTCTGATTTTCTTCTTGCAATAAAACAAGAATTATAACAGCAGCATTTTTTCTCTTGACATGGCAGTAAACCGGAACACACAATATCTTTTATTATATTAATTATAATGATTCAAATTACTAATAATAACGTCTAGGGTCGATACAAATCGAATCAACTAGTGTTACAGAAATCTTCGTACGCACAATATTGTTACAACTTGCTTTAAAACCAGACCAGCAAACATGATTGTACAAAGACTTGATACACGTTTGTTTGCAGCGATCAGTAGTAGGTAGCATTTAGGTACACGATATATATCTCAAACTTCTTACATTTAGTCCTCAACAGGTTACGTCCCTACATTAAACCAAATATTCCCAAGAAGTTTGGATGATTTTGATTGCACAATCATATTTAGAACAAAGCTGATACATATAGGTGCAACTTTTGTATGTAGAAGTTGTTTGTACATACAAATCTGACAAACTTGCATCTGCGTCTAGGGGTCGCTTTACAATTGTATGTATGTTTGCGTAAGTTGGTTTCAAGCTTTCATTAAAAGACTCACAGTTGTATTTTACAATTTACTTTACATGTCTAACACACATAATTATGTCGTTGTCAAGTAATTTGTTGTTGTTTTATTTATTGAAAAAAAACATTCGCAGGGTAATTTTGGCGATTTATTTGCAAAAGCTGGAAATGTTGATGGAACGTTACTATATTTCTTAATCCATTCCTTTAATAAGGATGTTCCGTTACTACAATGATGATTTTCAATAATAGGTATAGCCAATTTTTTATGCTCCTGTTGATATCACTATCTTTCTAATTACATAGACGCGGCGCTTGGATGCAATTGGCCGAGATGCGAAGTATTATTGTTTATTGCAATTTAATCAAAGGAATTTGTAAGGTCATTCACGAAAGCAATATTTTGACAAGGATTTCTCAACACAAGAAATAACAAAATCTGAATTGCAATTTTTCAATCGCAATTCGCTTAACATAATTTATCGTCTTCCTCGTGTTTATATTCATATAGAAAATCACTTTTTAGTATTTACCATTAGTGTTTGTATTAAATTAAATAGTGTACGTATAAAGAACACAGTGGATTTAAATAGTATTCAAAAAGAAACGAATTTCCTCTATTAAGAAAATTACCTAGGTATTAGTGAAAATCATAATTGTAATTTACACTTCATCAAAAATTTGTGTTATTACTGAAGCAAACATATTTACAATTTACAAAAATGCAAATGTCTTTGTACACTTTTTTGTTAAATTCATATTTTTTTTGTTTGTTGATTTTTTTGACACAAAAATTGAAATCTGTTTCATGAATGTTATTATTATATCGTAATTTCCTTAGAGTCAAAAATAAAGAAGAAAGCCTGTTGGTTCAAATTTTATAAAACCATGTACCGTTATTTTTGGAAAATTATTATAAACCAGACGAGTTGCAGGAAAAAAGTTGTTAATATTTACTATACTTATAGATATATCACATAAAATTAATAAAAAGAAATATGTGTGTCGAACGAAACTTCCAGTAAAACAAATGCATGCTTAAAAAATTTTTGTAAGTTATAAGCAAGCAAAAAGTACAGTTTTATGTATGGCGATGCATTGCCAAGTTAAAGATTAATATCTTTGAGATTAATGTCGAAAGCTGAATGATTATTTTAATTTTATTAAAAACTCTGTGTTTAGCGTCTGTTACGATTTCAAAATTTTCAAATTACAGTTCTGAAGGAATTCTACATACAACTTCAACTTGTACTAAGTTTTTTGTGTATGCATTTAGTACTCATACACCTCTGAATGCTAAATCATTACTTTCGATATCGAAGGCGAACATGTCAAAACGTTTTACGTGGTTTTAGAGTAGTGAGTGGTGTTTTCTATGATTTGGCGCATTTTTAGTCGGAGGTGGAAACTACCTAAACACAAGCACAAAGACACGCAATAGTTCGACAAAATTTTCACCAGATGGTGCTGTTATTTAATGCAATTTAAAGTCACTAGTTATATATCATTAATGCAATTTAAAGTCCCTAGTTATATATCATTAATGCAATTTAAAGTCCCTAGTTATATATCATTAATGCAATTTAAAGTCCCTAGTTATATATCATAAAGTACCGCAATCATCCGCCATTTTCTGGAAAAACTACCCACCAACTTTAAATTATTGCAAATTTGAATGGTATCCAGTTTCAAAACAGTTTCAAAACAGTAAGAATCCAACTTGAAATTGTGGTCTACACCATTGCCAATTGTATTTTGTAGAATATGAAGTTGATTTCAAATGATATAAATTGTAATTCAGATTAATCAGTTCTATTTCAGAAAGCATCACCTGAAATCCAGATTAACTAATTCTATTTCAGAAACGTCATCGTCAGTTGAAATTCAGATTACATCAAATTTAATTAATGTACCTAATTGTTAGACATTATTGTAATTGGAACATATTATAAGAAATGATTTCTATCATGTTTCAATGCGTAATTATTTTTTATTTACATTTATTACAACTGTGAATTTATGAAAAAATGAATTTAATTCAAATAAATAGTACGGCTTTGGTACTGGAGAATATGACGGTGCGGCATTAAACATTATGTAGAAAGTTTTTTTATTTATATTATTATATTTTTTTCTTACCACTTTGTAAACAAAATAATCTTGTACCGATTGCACTATTGCGTTTACATCCTAATATACAACCGGACATTTTTATAAAGCAGATAACCAATTTTTTAATGAGATTTATTCATGAAACCACCTAACAACTAACTAACCACGTCAAATTCTTTGACGATACCTGAGATTTTACAAAGCAGCTGACATATCGATGCCATTTTTGGGCAAAAATCATATCATCTCTTTTTAATACATTGCTACAGTGCTGTTCTTTATGTAGGTATCTAGGGTCTTTAATACAATTAATATACAGGGTGGCCCAAATGAAACGAAACAGACGGGACCGTGGGCGCTGTACATGATTATGTGAAAAATGCTCGAACAGGTCGATTTTTAACTCAAGGGGAATGCTGATATCAGCGGTATCATGTCCATTTTTGGTCATCGAAAGCGTTGTCAGAAGTAAAAAAAAACAACAACAAGGCAGCAACAGTACACATCCTTTGCAATGCTGTATCTCGCGAACCAAGCAACAGCATTTAAAAATTCAAACATTGTTAGAAAGGGAATTAATAGGACTTCCAAACAAGATGTTAGATGACCTATACTGCCATTTAAGATTTTTGACTTGATAACCGTTCGTTCCTGGGATCCTGGGTGAAGACAAAAGAACGAAAAACCAACGTCAAAAACCGGTCTATTCGAACATTTTTCACATAATCCAGTACAGCGCCTACGGTCGCTTTTAAATATCATTTACGAGAAATGTGTGGTGCTGAGAAAATCGTAGAGTGCTTTGCTAGACATTTTTTTCAGTATTTACTAGTAATAAGAACATCAATTTTGACAATATCAACTTTCCTGTAGATCAACCTCTCAATATCGTAATTGAGAGCTCCTTCGTTTTCAGTGCGCTAGAAAACCTTGAAAACAAAAACTGTCCAGGACCTGATGGACTCCCACAATCTTTTTTAAGAGATGCGGTAAATCTCTAATCGATTTATTAATCCTGGCAGTTTCCGACTCTCTGTAGATCAGCATTTATAATTCCTATTTTTAAAACGGGTATTTAAAGTTTAAATGTTCAAATAAAAAATTATAGACATACCTATAAGTTTGCAGTGTACTCCGTCAAAAAATTTTGAAATCATTATAGCTTCTCAAATGTTTGAGAAATTTAAAACTGTGGTAACTCCATGTCAGCATGGATTTTTTTCAAAACGATCAACCTTAATCAATATTTTTACTTTTGCTAATTATGTTTTCGATGCCTTTGAAAATAACTTAGATGTTCATGTTGTTTACACAGACTTCAGGAAGGCATTTGACACTGTCAATAATTTTATACTTTTAAAAAACCTACATTTGTACGGACTTTGTGATCCTCTTCTGTCATGGCTTAAAACATATTTATTAGACCGATATCATTGTGTACGTTTATATGGAGTCAATTCAAATGATTATCTAGTTACTTCAGGTGTTCCGCAAGGTTCAGTCATTGGCCCACTTCTGTTTAATATCTTCATAACGATACTGCTTCGAATATTACATCGGATACGCTTCTCTACGCAGATGACCGAAAATTGTTTAAGAGCATACGCACACTTAGTGATACTGCGGTCCGACAATCCGATATAATTAAAATTGAAAATGATGCAAAATTAATGATATGTCACTCAATTTAGGTAAATGTATTATTTGTTTTAGCAGGAAATTTGCTTCATCTCCATGTTCTTATATTTTATGTGGTACTTGACAGTCTGTAGTCAAAGAAATGAAAAATTTTGGTGGTTTACTAGATTCTAAGTTAAGTTTTCATTGTCCATACAATAATTTCTAAAGGCAGGAAAATGTTAAGTTACCTCAAAAGGTGGTCTACTGATTTCAGTGATGTACGTGTCTTAGTCCTATTATTTAATTCTCTGGTAAGATTCTTATTAGAATATAACACTCTTATTTGGTCACCGTTTTTTTCTTCCCACATCAAACGTTTTGAAGCTCTGCAAAACAATTTTCTTAAATATTTAATGTATACACTCGGACTCGGGTTATAAAACATTATTTTAGAGAGTACTAATCTGGTTGCTAGTTATGTACCAATTAGTAATTTAGAAAATCGTAGAATTTATCATAAATTCTGGTTTATCTTTAAATTAGTGAATGGTTTAGTAGATACGCCCGATTTATTATCAATGATTTATTTTAGTGTACCCGTTCGGACTGTCCGCTCTCCTTATATGTTTTTGTACCTTATCAGTTATCATAGAAGGAAATAAGCTCTTCATTCTCCCGTAAACAGTATGATTTTACTTGCTAACCAATACTGTAAGAACCTAGAATTTTCTAGTGTATCATTTAAATTAAATGATTTAATAGATTCAAGAGAGAATGCCGTAAAATGGTATTTGTATAACCTACTAAAAAGTCTTATAATATTAAACACAATTTTAAAATTTTTCAAGCATAAGTTGTAAGCAACTGCACTAATTTTAAGATACACGTAAATATATTTAACTTGTAAAAAGTGTTTTATGGTCAAATTAGAATGCATTGGAAGCTATGAGGAAAACGTATAACTTTCTGCAACAATAAAATCCTATATAAAATTTATAAACATGATTTTGGTGCATTTGGTTTAGATTTGTTTTTAAAATGAAATCTTCTAAAACTTGGTTTTTACTTTTTTTTTACTTATTAAATTTTACATTTTATGCGGCAACACACATCAGCTGTTTTAAAAAAATTCATTGTCAATAAGTTGTTTTTTTATTGCTTTATAATATGTATTATATTATTATATTATGTGAAGTAAATTATGTTTTGCGAGATAAACAACATAACAACAGACATGAAATTGCATTGTTAACTGATCGAGACACAAAGTTCTGCATCAATAGGTATCCTGTAAATAAATAAATACATATTTTTAGTTATTTATTTATTTAATACTCCGCCAAAAAACGCTGCAATATTTAACAACTGATACATAGTTTCTAAAATTTCAATTGATGTTGTTCGCAAGACCTTAATTTACATAAAAACACAAAAAACTGGTGGATGATTCCGGTACTTTATAATATATATTTAGGGACTTTAAATTGCATTAAACAACAGCACCATCTGGTGAAAATTTTGTCGAACTATTGCGTGTGTTTGTGCCTTAGATCATATAATATTATTATATGATCTAAAATTTGTGCTTGTGTTTAGGTCGTTTCCACCTCCGACCAAATATGTCCCAAATCATAGAAAACACTACTCACTACTCGAAAACCACGTAAAACATTTTGACGTGTTCGCCTTCGAAATCAAAAGTAATGATTTAGCATTCGGAGGTGTATGAGTACTAAATGCATACACAAAAAACTTAGTACAACAAGTTGAAGTTGTTTGTAGAATTCCTTCAGAATTGTAATTTGAAAATTTTGAAATCGTAACAGACGCCAAACACAGAGTTTTTAATGAAATTAAAGTAAGTAATCATTCAGCTTTCGACATTAATCTAAAAGATATTATTAATGTTTAACTTGGCAGTGCATCGCCATACATAAAACTGTGCTTTTTGTTTGCTTATAACTTACAAAATTTTTTAACCATGCATTTGTTTTCCTGAAAGTTTCGTTTGACACAATATTTCTTTTTATTAATTTTACTTGATATATATATATATATAGTGAATATTAACAACCTTTTTTTCCAACTCTTCTGGTTTATATTAACTTTCTAAAAATAACCGTACATGGTTTTATAAAATTCGAACTAACAGACTTCCTTTTTATTTTTGACTTTAAGGAAATTGCGATACAATAATAAGATTTAAATTCATGAAACAGATTTCAATTTTTGCGTTAGAATAAATATGTAGTAATGTAGAGGTTGGACATTTCCATATCCAATAATCTTAAGCAGGTACCTGGGGTTGTGAGAGGTGAGGGTGTGTCCCACCCACCCCATTTAGTCGGTACCGGTAGACACAATTTTTTAGTTTTCAAGTTCTGGAATAAATCCCAAGCAAAACGGTCGCACTCTTATCACTTTGGTCCTTCGAAGCAATTCTAATAATCACAAACAATAGAGTTCATTAAAAATTTGCTTGATGATTGCAATAAACATAGTTTACAAAAATACAAATGTCTATATGTACATTATTTAATTGTTTTTTAAATTTGTCATTTTTTTTGTTTGCTGTTTTTTAACACGAAATATCTATGAATTTTGAAATTACGGTCCAACACATCTTACACATCTTATTATTATATAGCAGTATCAGTTTTTGTTAATTTATTTTTTTTTTATAAAATCATGTCATTTTTAAGTTGAATGTGAATCGGACAAGCTGCATCAAAAATATTGTTATTTTTCTCTAAATATATCAAGTAAAAATAAAATGAAGCATAGAGTAAAAGAAAATGTTACAAATTGCAAGGCAACAAATTGTAGTTTTATATGTCTTATGAGATACATTGCTAAGTTCATAGTTGATGAACATAAAAGAAAAATACATTTCTAAAAATGCTAAACAAGACAAATAATTCTTACTAGCTATCTGATAATTACGCTGGCAATAGTAACATAAATTTTTTTGCGGTTCTGTTGTATTCCACGAAATATTATATGTATGTATTAATAAATTCTTGTTTAGCTTCAAAATAAATACATAAAACTTGTGTATGTGTCGCGTCGCCGCCGCCATCGCCCGCCTGCCGCCCACGCACCGTTCGCCCGGGTCCCGCCGCCGCCCTCGTGCCGTTCGCCCGGATCCCGCTGCCGCCGCCCGCGTCCCGTCGCCGCCGCCCACCTCCCGCCGCCGCCCGCGTCCCGCCGCCACCCGCCCGCCCGCCGCGTTCGCGTACCGCTAGGATTTCAGAAGGTGAAAGCGCTAGCATTTAGACCAGCAATGGACCAGCGAAGATTTATGACCCGCTTGGATTTGAGACCCGCTAGGATTTACCACACCTCGAATACTTAAGGACCGCTACTAATTAAGGGTAATTAATTATCGATTAAATCTCATTTAATATTCACGCTAATGATTAAAACCCTCTAATAAAATTAATTCCCCATTCTAAAGAGGTATACAAAATTGCAATTACCATTGTATCGAGCTTGTGCCCCTTTATAGGTGTTCCGAATAATCATTTAAGAAGTGAAAGCGCTAGTCTTTTAAACCCGCTAGTATTTTACACCGCTTGGATTTACACGCACCCCGAATAATCGTTGAGCGAGGGTAGTATCGGCATTTATGACCGCTAGGATTTCGGAAGGTGAAAGCGCTAGCATTTTGACCAACAATGGACCAGCGAAGAATTACGACCCGCTTGGATTTGAGACCCGCTAGGATTTACCATACCTCGAATACTTAAGGACCGCTACTAATTAAGGGTAATTAATTATCGATTAAATCTCATTTAATATCCACGATAATGATTAAAACCCTCTAATAAATTAATTCCCGAATTTAATTAAGGCCTAAACACACGTATTAAACATACTCCCGTAATTAAAATCGAATTTAATCGATAATTAATTATGCATTAATTAACTCTAATTACTAGCGGTCCTTAATTACTAGCGGGTCTCAAATCCTAGCGGTTTTTTCAAGGTCGCTCAAATCCTAGCGGTTTTTCAAGGTCACACTAATGGGTCGCTGTTACTACTTGAGTGGCTTAAAAGTACAAGAAAACACTTCAAAAGTGACGTTTCTGAAGAATTTTAACGGTTTTCTTGTATCTACGAACGCCAGAATGCATAAAATTGACCTAAACGTCCCCTTTTCCTATTCTGAGTCGATTCTGCATGCTTTAAGTGTGTTTGGTGGCTCAGAACCATCAAAAATCGTTGAAATATAGTTCAAATTCAATAAAAATCGACAAAAATACAGTTTCTAGCTAAAATTTGATGGTTTCCTTGCACTTTCCGAGCCCGTAGGGTATCTGAGTGGCTTAAAAGTACAAGAAAACACTTCAAAAGTGACGTTTCTGAAGAATTTTAACAGTTTTCTTGTATCTACGAATGCCAGAATTCATAAAATTGATCTAAACGTCTCCTTTTCCTATTCTGAGTCGATTCTGCATGCTTTAAGTGTGTTTGGTGGCTCAGAACCATCAAAAATCGTTGAAATATAGTTCAAAAAGTGACGTTTCTGAAGAATTTTAACAGTTTTCTTGTATCTACGAACGTCAGAATGCATAAAATTGACCTAAACGTCTCCTTTTCCTATTCTGAGTCGATTCTGCATGCTTTAAGTGTGTTTGGTGGCTCAGAACCATCAAAAATCGTTGAAATATAGTTCAAATTCAATAAAAATCGACAAAAATACAGTTTCTAGCTAAAATTTGATGGTTTCGTTGCACTTTCCGAGCCCGTAGGGTATCTGAGTGGCTTAAAAGTACAAGAAAACACTTGAAATGTGACGTTTCTGAAGAATTTTAACAGTTTTCTTGTATCTACGAACGCCAGAATGCATAAAATTGACCTAAACGTCTCCTTTTCCTATTCTGAGTCGATTCTGCATGCTTTAAGTGTGTTTGGTGGCTCAGAACCATCAAAAATCGTTGAAATATAGTTCAAATTCAATAAAAATCGACAAAAATACAGTTTCTAGCTAAAATTTGATGGTTTCGTTGCACTTTCCGAGACCGTAGGGTATCTGAGTGGCTTAAAAGTACAAGAAAACACTTCAAAAGTGACGTTTCTGAAGAATTTTGACAGTTTTCTTGTATCTACGAACGCCAGAATGCATAAAATTGACCTAAACGTCTCCTTTTCCTATTCTGATCGTTCGTAGATACAAGAAAACTGTTAAAATTCTTCAGAAACGTCACTTTTGAAGTGTTTTCTTGTACTTTTAAGCCACTCAGATAACCTACGGGCTCGGAAAGTGCAACGAAACCATCAAATTTTAGCTAGGAACTGTATTTTTGTCGATTTTTATTGAATTTGAACTATATTTAAACGATTTTTGATGGTTCTGAGCCACCAAACACACTTAAAGCATGCAGAATCGACTCAGAATAGGAAAAGGAAACGTTTAGGTCAATTTTATGCATTCTGGCGTTCGTAGATACAAGAAAACTGTTAAAATTCTTCAGAAACGTCACTTTTCAAGTGTTTTCTTGTACTTTTAAGCCACTCAGATACACTACGGGCTCGGAAAGTGCAACGAAACCATCAAATTTTAGTTAGAAACTGTATTTTTGTCGATTTTTATTGAATTTGAACTATATTTCAACGATTTTTGATGGTTCTGAGCCACCAAACACACTTAAAGCATGCAGAATCGAATCAGAATAGGAAAAGGAGACGTTTAGGTCAATTTTATGCATTCTGGCGGTCGTAGATACAAGAAAACTGTTAAAATTCTTCAGAAACGTCACTTTTGAAGTGTTTTCTTGTACTTTTAAGCCACTCAGATACCCTACGGGCTCGGAAAGTGCAACGAAACCATCAAATTTTAGCTAGAATCTGTACTTTTGTCGATTTTTATTGAATTTGAACTATATTTCAACGATTTTTAATGGTTCTGAGCCACCAAACACACTTAAAGCATGCAGAATCAACTCAGAATAAGAAAAGGAGACGTTTAGGTCAATTTTATGCATTCTGGCGTTCGTAGATACAAGAAAACTGTTAAAATTCTTCAGAAACGTCACTTTTGAAGTGTTTTCTTGTACTTTTAAGCCACTCAGATACCCTACGGGCTCGGAAAGTGCAACTAAACCATCAAATTTTAGCTAGAAACTGTATTTTTGTCGATTTTTATTGAATTTGAACTATATTTCAACGATTTTTGATGGTTCTGAGCCACCAAACACACTTAAAGCATGCAGAACCGACTCAGAATAGGAAAAGGAGACGTTTAGGTCAATTTTATGCATTCTGGCGTTCGTAGATACAAGAAAACTGTTAAAATTCTTCAGAAACGTCACTTTTGAAGTGTTTTCTTGTACTTTTAAGCCACTCAGTTTCCTTTTCCTATTCTGAGTCGATTCTGCATGCTTTAAGTGTGTTTGGTGGCTCAGAACCATCAAAAATCGTTGAAATATAGTTCAAATTCAATAAAAATTGACAAAAATACAGTTTCTAGCTAAAATTTGATGGTTTCGTTGCACTTTCCGAGCCCGCCGGGTATCTGAGTGGCTTAAAAGTACAAGAAAACACTTCAAAAGTGACGTTTCTGAAGAATTTTAACAGTTTTCGTGTATCTACGAACGCCAGAATGCATAAAATTGACCTAAAGGTCTCCTTTTCCTATTCTGAGTCGATTCTGCATGCTTTAAGTGTGTTTTAAGCCACTCCGATACCCTACGGGCTCGGAAAGTGCAACGAAACCATCAAATTTTAGCTAGAAACTGTATTTTTGTCGATTTTTATTGAATTTGAACTATATTTCAACGATTTTTGATGGTTCTGAGCCACCAAACACACTTAAAGCATACAGAATCGACTCAGAATAGGAAAAGGAGACGTTTAGGTCAATTTTATGCATTCTGGCGTTCGTAGATACAAGAAAACTGTTAAAATTCTTCAGAAACGTCACTTTTGAACTGTTTTCTTGTACTTTTAAGCCACTCAGATACCCAACGGGCTCGGAAAGTGCAACGAAACCATCAAATTTTAGCTAGAAACTGTATTTTTGTCGATTTTTATTGAATTTGAACTATATTTCAACGATTTTTGATGGTTCTGAGCCACCAAACACACTTAAAGCATGCAGAATCGACTCAGAATGGGAAAAGGAGACGTTTAGGTCAATTTTATGCATTCTGGCGTTCGTAGAAACAAGAAAACTGTTAAAATTCTTCAGAAACGTCACTTTTCAAGTGTTTTCTTGTACCTTTAAGCCACTCAGATACCCTACGGGCTCGGAAAGTGCAACGAAACCATCAAATTTTAGCTAGAAACTGTATTTTTGTCGATTTTTATTGAATTTGAACTATATTTCAACGATTTTTGATGGTTCTGAGCCACCAAACACACTTAAAGCATGCCGAATCGACTCAGAATAGGAAAAGGAGACGTTTAGGTCAATTTTATGCATTCTGGCGTTCGTAGATACAAGAAAACTGTTAAAATTCTTCAGAAACGTCACTTTTGAAGTGTTTTCTTGTAATTTTAAGCCACTCAGATACCGTACGGGCTCGGAAAATGCAACGAAACCATCAAATTTTAGCTAGAAACTGTATTTTTGTCGATTTTTATTGAATTTGAACTATATTTCAACGATTTTTGATGGTTCTGAGCCACCAAACACACTTAAAGCATGCAGAATCGACTCAGAATAGGAAAAGGAGACGTTTAGGTCAATTTTCTGCATTCTGGCGTTCGTAGATACAAGAAAACTGTTAAAATTCTTCAGAAACGTCACTTTTCAAGTGTTTTCTTGTACTTTTAAGCCACTCAGATACCCTACGGGCTCGGAAAGTGCAACGAAACCATCAAATTTTAGCTAGAAACTGTATTTTTGTCGATTTTTATTGAATTTGAACTATATTTCAACGATTTTTGATGCTTCTGAGCCACCAAACACACTTAAAGCATGCAGAATCGACTCAGAATAGGAAAAGGAGACGTTTAGGTCAATTGTATGCATTCTGGCGTTCGTAGACACAAGAAAACTGTTAAAATTCTTCAGAAACATCACTTTTGAAATGTTTTCTTGTACTTTTAAGCCACTCAGATACCCTACGGGCTCGGAAAGTGCAACGAAACCATCAAATTTTAGCTAGAAACTGTATTTTTGTCGATTTTTATTGAATTTGAACTATATTTCAACGATTTTTGATGGTTCTGAGCCACCAAACACACTTAAAGCATGCAGAATCGACTCAGAATAGGAAAAGGAGACGTTTAGGTCAATTTTATGCATTCTGGCGTTCGTAGATACAAGAAAACTGTTAAAATTCTTCAGAAACGTATCTTTTGAAGTGTTTTCTTGTACTTTTAAGCCATCAGAAACCCTACGGGCTCGGAAAGTGCAACGAAACCATCAAATTTTAGCTAGAAACTGTGTTTTTGTCGATTTTTATTGAATTTGAACTATATTTCAACGATTTTTGATGGTTCTGAGCCACCAAACACACTTAAAGCATGCAGAATCGACTCAGAATAGGAAAAGGAGACGTTTAGGTCAATTTTATGCATTCTGGCGTTCGTAGATACAAGAAAACTGTTAAAATTCTTCAGAAACGTCACTTTTCAAGTGTTTTCTTGTACTTTTAAGCCACTCAGATACCCTACGGGCTCGGAAAGTGCAACGAAACCATCAAATTTTAGCTAGAAACTGTATTTTTGTCGATTTTTATTGAATTTGAACTATATTTCAACGATTTTTGATGGTTCTGAGCCACCAAACACACTTAAAGCATGCAGAATCGACTCAGAATAGGAAAAGGAGACGTTTAGGTCAATTTTATGCATTCTGGCGTTCGTAGATACAAGAAAACTGTTAAAATTCTTCAGAAAGGTCACTTTTGACGTGTTTTCTTGTACTTTTAAGCCACTCAGATACCCTACGGGCTCGGAAAGTGCAACGAAATCATCAAATTTTAGCTAGAAACTGTATTTTTGTCGATTTTTATTGAATTTGAACTATATTTCAACGATTTTTGATGGTTCTGAGCCACCAAACACACTTAAAGCATGCAGAATCGACTTAGAATAGGAAAAGGAGACCTTTAGGTCAATTTTATGCATTCTGGCGTTCGTAGATACAAGAAAACTGTTAAAATCCTTCAGAAACGTCACTTTTGAAGTGTTTTCTTGTACTTTTAAGCCACTCAGATACCCTACGGGCTCGGAAAGTGCAACGAAACCATCAAATTTTAGCTTGAAACTGTATTTTTGTCGATTTTTATTGAATTTGAACTATATTTCAACGATTTTTGATGGTTCTGAGCCACCAAACACACTTAAAGCATGCAGAATCGACTCAGAATAGGAAAAGGAGACGTTTAGGTCAATTTTATGCATTCTGGCGTTCGTAGATACAAGAAAACTGTTAAAATTCTTCAGAAACGTCACTTTTGAAGTGTTTTCTTGTACTTTTAAGCCACTCAGATACCCTACGGGCTCGGAAAGTGCAACGAAAACATCAAATTTTAGCTATAAACTGTATTTTTGTCGATTTTTATTGAATTTGAACTATTTTTCAACGATTTTTGATGGTTCTTAGCCACCAAACACACTTAAAGCATGCAGAATCGACTCAGAATAGGAAAAGCAGACGTTTAGGTCAATTTTATGCAGTCTGGCGTTCGTAGATACAAGAAAACTGTTAAAATTCTTCAGAAACGTCACTTTTGAAGTGTTTTCTTGTACTTTTAAGCCACTCAGATACCCTACGGGCTCGGAAAGTGCAACGAAACCATCAAATTTTAGCTAGAAACTGTATTTTTGTCGATTTTTATTGAATTTGAACTATATTTCAACGATTTTTGATGGTTCTGAGCCACCAAACACACTTAAAGCATGCAGAATCGACTCAGAATAGGAAAAGGAGACGTTTAGGTCAATTTTATGCATTCTGGCGTTCGTAGATACAAGAAAACTGTTAAAATTCTTCAGAAAGGTCACTTTTGACGTGTTTTCTTGTACTTTTAAGCCACTCAGATACCCTACGGGCTCGGAAAGTGCAACGAAATCATCAAATTTTAGCTAGAAACTGTATTTTTGTCGATTTTTATTGAATTTGAACTATATTTCAACGATTTTTGATGGTTCTGAGCCACCAAACACACTTAAAGCATGCAGAATCGACTTAGAATAGGAAAAGGAGACCTTTAGGTCAATTTTATGCATTCTGGCGTTCGTAGATACAAGAAAACTGTTAAAATCCTTCAGAAACGTCACTTTTGAAGTGTTTTCTTGTACTTTTAAGCCACTCAGATACCCTACGGGCTCGGAAAGTGCAACGAAACCATCAAATTTTAGCTTGAAACTGTATTTTTGTCGATTTTTATTGAATTTGAACTATATTTCAACGATTTTTGATGGTTCTGAGCCACCAAACACACTTAAAGCATGCAGAATCGACTCAGAATAGGAAAAGGAGACGTTTAGGTCAATTTTATGCATTCTGGCGTTCGTAGATACAAGAAAACTGTTAAAATTCTTCAGAAACGTCACTTTTGAAGTGTTTTCTTGTACTTTTAAGCCACTCAGATACCCTACGGGCTCGGAAAGTGCAACGAAAACATCAAATTTTAGCTATAAACTGTATTTTTGTCGATTTTTATTGAATTTGAACTATATTTCAACGATTTTTGATGGTTCTTAGCCACCAAACACACTTAAAGCATGCAGAATCGACTCAGAATAGGAAAAGCAGACGTTTAGGTCAATTTTATGCAGTCTGGCGTTCGTAGATACAAGAAAACTGTTAAAATTCTTCAGAAACGTCACTTTTGAAGTGTTTTCTTGTACTTTTAAGCCACTCAGATACCCTACGGGCTCGGAAAGTGCAACGAAACCATCAAATTTTAGCTAGAAACTGTATTTTTGTCGATTTTTATTGAATTTGAACTATATTTCAACGATTTTTGATGGTTCTGAGCCACCAAACACACTTAAAGCATGCAGAATCGACTCAGAATAGGAAAAGGAGACGTTTAGGTAAATTTTATGCATTCTGGCGTTCGTAGATACAAGAAAACTGTTAAAATTCTTCAGAAACGTCACTTTTGAAGTGTTTTCTTGTACTTTTAAGCCACTCAGATACCCTACGGGCTCGGAAAGTGCAACGAAACCATCAAATTTTAGCTAGAAACTGTGTTTTTGTCGATTTTTATTGAATTTGAACTATATTTCAACGATTTTTGATGGTTCTGAGCCACCAAACACACTTAAAGCATGCAGAATCGACTCAGAATAGGAAAAGGAGACGTTTAGGTCAATTTTATGCATTCTGGCGTTCGTAGATACAAGAAAACTGTTAAAATTCTTCAGAAACGTCACTTTTCAAGTGTTTTCTTGTACTTTTAAGCCACTCAGATACCCTACGGGCTCGGAAAGTGCAACGAAACCATCAAATTTTAGCTAGAAACTGTATTTTTGTCGATTTTTATTGAATTTGAACTATATTTCAACGATTTTTGATGGTTCTGAGCCACCAAACACACTTAAAGCATGCAGAATCGACTCAGAATAGGAAAAGGAGACGTTTAGGTCAATTTTATGCATTCTGGCGTTCGTAGATACAAGAAAACTGTTAAAATTCTTCAGAAAGGTCACTTTTGACGTGTTTTCTTGTACTTTTAAGCCACTCAGATACCCTACGGGCTCGGAAAGTGCAACGAAATCATCAAATTTTAGCTAGAAACTGTATTTTTGTCGATTTTTATTGAATTTGAACTATATTTCAACGATTTTTGATGGTTCTGAGCCACCAAACACACTTAAAGCATGCAGAATCGACTTAGAATAGGAAAAGGAGACCTTTAGGTCAATTTTATGCATTCTGGCGTTCGTAGATACAAGAAAACTGTTAAAATCCTTCAGAAACGTCACTTTTGAAGTGTTTTCTTGTACTTTTAAGCCACTCAGATACCCTACGGGCTCGGAAAGTGCAACGAAACCGTCAAATTTTAGCTTGAAACTGTATTTTTGTCGATTTTTATTGAATTTGAACTATATTTCAACGATTTTTGATGGTTCTGAGCCACCAAACACACTTAAAGCATGCAGAATCGACTCAGAATAGGAAAAGGAGACGTTTAGGTCAATTTTATGCATTCTGGCGTTCGTAGATACAAGAAAACTGTTAAAATTCTTCAGAAACGTCACTTTTGAAGTGTTTTCTTGTACTTTTAAGCCACTCAGATACCCTACGGGCTCGGAAAGTGCAACGAAAACATCAAATTTTAGCTATAAACTGTATTTTTGTCGATTTTTATTGAATTTGAACTATATTTCAACGATTTTTGATGGTTCTTAGCCACCAAACACACTTAAAGCATGCAGAATCGACTCAGAATAGGAAAAGCAGACGTTTAGGTCAATTTTATGCAATCTGGCGTTCGTAGATACAAGAAAACTGTTAAAATTCTTCAGAAACGTCACTTTTGAAGTGTTTTCTTGTACTTTTAAGCCACTCAGATACCCTACGGGCTCGGAAAGTGCAACGAAACCATCAAATTTTAGCTAGAAACTGTATTTTTGTCGATTTTTATTGAATTTGAACTATATTTCAACGATTTTTGATGGTTCTGAGCCACCAAACACACTTAAAGCATGCAGAATCGACTCAGAATAGGAAAAGGAGACGTTTAGGTAAATTTTATGCATTCTGGCGTTCGTAGATACAAGAAAACTGTTAAAATTCTTCAGAAACGTCACTTTTGAAGTGTTTTCTTGTACTTTTAAGCCACTCAGATACCCTACGGGCTCGGAAAGTGCAACGAAACCATCAAATTTTAGCTAGAAACTGTTTTTTTGTCGATTTTTATTAAATTTGAACTATATTTCAACGATTTTTGATGGTTCTGAGCCACCAAACACACTTAAAGCATGCAGAATCGACTCAGAATAGGAAAAGGAGACGTTTAGGTAAATTTTATGCATTCTGGCGTTCGTAAATACAAGAAAACTGTTAAAATTCTTCAGAAACGTCACTTTTCAAGTGTTTTCTTGTACTTTTAAGCCACTCAGATACCCTATGGGCTCGGAAAGTGCAACGAAACCATCAAATTTAGCTAGAAACTGTATTCAAAAATCGTTGAAATATAGTTCAAATTCAATAAAAATCGACAAAAATACAGTTTCTAGCTAAAATTTGATGGTTTCGTTGCACTTTCCGAGCCCGTAGGGTATCTGAGTGGCTTAAAAGTACAAGAAAACACTTGAAAAGTGACGTTTCTGAAAAATTTTAACAGTTTTGTTGTATCTACGAACGCCAGAATGCATAAAATTGACCTAAACGTCTCCTTTTCCTATTCTGAGTCGATTCTGCATGCTTAAAGTGTGTTTGGTGGCTCAGAACCATCAAAAATCGTTGAAATATAGTTCAAATTCAATAAAAATTGAAAAAATACAGTTTCTAGCTAAAATTTGATGGTTTCGTTGCACTTTCCGAGCCCGTTGGGTATCTGAGTGGCTTAAAAGTACAAGAAAACACTTCAAAAGTGACGTTTCTGAAGAATTTTAACAGTTTTCTTGTATCTACGAACGCCAGAATGCATAAAATTGACCTAAACGTCTCCTTTTCCTATTCTGAGTCGATTCTGCATGCTTTAAGTGTGTTTGGTGGCTCAGAACCATCAAAAATCGTTGAAATATAGTTCAAATTCAATAAAAATCGACAAAAATACAGTTTCTAGCTAAAATTTGATGGTTTCGTTGCACTTTCCGAGACCCTAGGGTATCTGAGTGGCGTAAAAGTACAAGAAAACACTTCAAAAGTGACGTTTCTGAAGAATTTTAACAGTTTTCTTGTATCTACGAATGCCAGAATGCATAAAATTGACCTAAACGTCTCCTTTTCCTATTCTGAGTCGATTCTGTATGCTTTGTAGTGTGTTTGGCGGCTCAGAACCATCAAAAATCGTTGAAATATAGTTCAAATTCAATAAAAATCGACAAAAATACAGTTTCTAGCTAAAATTTGATGGTTTCGTTGCACTTTCCGAGCCCGTAGGGTATCTGAGTGGCTTAAAAGTACAAGAAAACACTTCAAAAGTGACGTTTCTGAAGAATTTTAACAGTTTTCTTGTATCTACGAACGCCAGAATGCATAAAATTGACCTAAACGTCTCCTTTTCCTATTCTGAGTCGATTCTGCATGCTTTAAGTGTGTTTGGTGGCTCAGAACCATCAAAAATCGTTGAAATATAGTTCAAATTCAATAAAAATCGACAAAAATACAGTTTCTAGATAAAATTTGATGGTTTCGTTGCACTTTCCGAGCCCGTAGGGTATCTGAGTGGTTTAAAAGTACAAGAAAACACTTCAAAAGTGACGTTTCTGAAGAATTTTAACAGTTTTCTTGTATCTACGAACGCCAGAATTTATAAAATTGACCTAAACGTCTCCTTTTCCTATTCTGAGTCGATTCTGCATGCTTCAAGTGTGTTTGGTGGCTCAGAACCATCAAAAATCGTTGAAATATAGTTCAAATTCAATAAAAATCGACAAAAATACAGTTTCTAGCTAAAATTTGATGGTTTCGTTGCACTTTCCGAGCCCGTAGGGTATCTGAGTGGCTTAAAAGTACAAGAAAACACTTCAAAAGTGACGTTTCTGAAGAATTTTAACAGATTTTTGATGGTTCTGAGCCACCAAACACACTTAAAGCATGCAGAATCGACTCAGAATAGGAAAAGGAGACGTTTAGGTCAATTTTATGCATTCTGGCGTTCGTAGATACAAGAAAACAGTTAAAATTCTTCAGAAACGTCACTTTTGAAGTGTTTTCTTGTACTTTTAAGCCACTCAGATACCCTACGGGCTCGGAAAGTGCAACGAAACCATCAAATTTTAGCTAGAAACTGTATTTTTGTTGATTTTTATTGAATTTGAACTATATTTCAACGATTTTTGATGGTTCTGAGCCACCAAACACACTTAAAGCATGCAGAATCGACTCAGAATAGGAAAAGGAGACGTTTAGGTCAATTTTATGCATTCTGGCGTTCGTAGATACAAGAAAACTGTTAAAATTCTTCAGAAACGTCACTTTTGAAGTGTTTTCTTGTACTTTTAAGCCACTCAGATACCCTACGGGCTTGGAAAGTGCAACGAAACCATCAAATTTTAGCTAGAAACTGTATTTTTGTCGATTTTTATTGAATTTGAACTATATTTCAACGATTTTTGATGGTTCTGAGCCACCAAACACACTTAAAGCATGCAGAATCGACTCAGAATAGGAAAAGGAGACGTTTAGGTCAATTTTATGCATTCTGGCGTTCGTAGATACAAGAAAACTGTTAAAATTCTTCAGAAACGTCACTTTTGAAGTGTTTTCTTGTACTTTTAAGCCACTCAGATACCCTACGGGCTTGGAAAGTGCAACGAAACCATCAAATTTTAGCTAGAAACTGTATTTTTGTCGATTTTTATTGAATTTGAACTATATTTCAACGATTTTTGATGGTTCTGAGCCACCAAACACACTTAAAGCATGCATAATCGACTCAGAATAGGAAAAGGAGACGTTTAGGTCAATTTTATGCATTCTGGCGTTCGTAGATACAAGAAAACTGTTAAAATTCTTCAGAAACGTCACTTTTGAAGTGTTTTCTTGTACTTTTAAGCCACTCAGATACCCTACGGGCTCGGAAAGTGCAACGAAACCATCAAATTTTAGCTAGAAACTGTATTTTTGTCGATTTATATTGAATTTGAACTATATTTCAACGATTTTTGATGGTTCTGAGCCACCAAACACACTTAAAGCATGCAGAATCGACTCAGAATAGGAAAAGGAGACGTTTAGGTCAATTTTATGCATTCTGGCGTTCGTAGATACAAGAAAACTGTTAAAATTCTTCAGAAACGTCACTTTTGAAGTGTTTTCTTGTACTTTTAAGCCACTCAGATACCCAACGGGCTCGGAAAGTGCAACGAAACCATCAAATTTTAGCTAGAAACTGTATTTTTGTCGATTTTTATTGAATTTGAACTATATTTCAACGATTTTTGATGGTTCTGAGCCACCAAACACACTTAAAGCATGCAGAATCGACTCAGAATTGGAAAAGGAGACGTTAAGGTCAATTTTATGCATTCTGGCGTTCGTAGATACAAGAAAACTGTTAAAATTCTTCAGAAACGTCACTTTTGAAGTGTTTTCTTGTACTTTTAAGCCACTCAGATACCCTACGGGCTCGGAAAGTGCAACGAAACCATCAAATTTTAGCTAGAAACTGTATTTTTGTCGATTTTTATTGAATTTGAACTATATTTCAACGATTTTTGATGGTTCTGAGCCACCAAACACACTTAAAGCATGCAGAATCGACTCAGAATAGGAAAAGGAGACGTTTAGGTCAATTTTATGCATTCTGGCGTTCGTAGATACAAGAAAACTGTTAAAATTCTTCAGAAACGTCACTTTTGAAGTGTTTTCTTGTACTTTTAAGCCACTCAGATACCCTACGGGCTCGGAAAGTGCAACGAAACCATCTTGCCGTAGGGTATCTGAGTGGCTTAAAAGTACAAGAAAACACTTCAAAAGTGAGGTTTCTGAAGAATTTTAACAGTTTTCTTGTATCTACGAACGCCAGAATGCATAAAATTGACCTAAACGTCTCCTTTTCCTATTCTGAGTCGATTCTGCATGCTTTGAGTGTGTTTGGTGGCTCAGAACCATCAAAAATCGTTGAAATATAGTTCAAATTCAATAAAAATCGACAAAAATACAGTTTCTAGCTAAAATTTGATGGTTTCGTTGCACTTTCCGAGCCCGTCGGGTATCTGAGTGGCTTAAAAGTACAAGAAAACACTTCAAAAGTGACGTTTCTGAAGAATTTTAACAGTTTTCTTGTATCTACGAACGCCAGAATGCATAAAATTGATCTAAACGTCTCCTTTTCCTATTCTGAGTCTATTCTGCATGCTTTAAGTGTGTTTGGTGGCTCAGAACCATCAAAAATCGTTGAAATATAGTTCAAAAAGTGACGTTTCTGAAGAATTTTAACAGTTTTCTTGTATCTACGAACGTCAGAATGCATAAAGTTGACCTAAACGTCTCCTTTTCCTATTCTGAGTCGATTCTGCATGCTTTAAGTGTGTTTGGTGGCTCAGAACCAACAAAAATCGTTGAAATATAGTTCAAATTCAATAAAAATCGACAAAAATACAGTTTCTAGCTAAAATTTGATGGTTTCGTTGCACTTTCCGAGCCCGTAGGGTATCTGAGTAGCTTAAAAGTACAAGAAAACACTTGAAATGTGACGTTTCTGAAGAATTTTAACAGTTTTCTTGTATCTACGAACGCCAGAATGCATAAAATTGACCTAAACGTCTCCTTTTTCTATTCTGAGTCGATTCTGCATGCTTTAAGTGTGTTTGGTGGCTCAGAACCATCAAAAATCGTTGAAATATAGTTCAAATTCAATAAAAATCGACAAAAATACAGTTTCTAGCTAAAATTTGATGGTTTCGTTGCACTTTCCGAGCCCGTAGGGTATCTGAGTGGCTTAAAAGTACAAGAAAACACTTCAAAAATGACGTTTCTGAAGAATTTTAACAGTTTTCTTGTATCTACGAACGCCAGAATGCATAAAATTGACCTAAACGTCTCCTTTTCCTATTCTGAGTCGATTCTGCATGCTTTAAGTGAGTTTGGTGGCTCAGAACCATCAAAAATCGTTGAAATATAGTTCAAATTCAATAAAAATCGACAAAAATACAGTTTCTAGCTAAAATTTGATGGTTTTGTTGCACTTTCCGAGCCCGTAGGGTATCTGAGTGGCTTAAAAGTACAAGAAAACACTTCAAAAGTGACGTTTCTGAAGAATTTTAACAGTTTTCTTGTATCTACGAACGCCAGAATGCATAAAATTGACCTTAACGTCTCCTTTTCCAATTCTGAGTCGATTCTGCATGCTTTAAGTGTGTTTGGTGGCTCAGAACCATCAAAAATCGTTGAAATATAGTTCAAATTCAATAAAAATCGACAAAAATACAGTTTCTATCTAAAATTTGATGGTTTCGTTGCACTTTCCGAGCCCGTAGGGTATCTGAGTGGCTTAAAAGTACAAGAAAACACTTCAAAAGTGACGTTTCTGAAGAATTTTAACAGTTTTCTTGTATCTACGAACGCCAGAATGCATAAAATTGACCTAATCGTCTCCTTTTCCTATTCTGAGTCGATTCTGCATGCTTTAAGTGTGTTTGGTGGCTCAGAACTATCAAAAATCGTTGAAATATAGTTCAAATTCAATAAAAATCGACAAAAATACAGTTTCTAGCTAAAATTTGATGGTTTCGTTGCACTTTCCGGGCCCGTAGGGTATCTGAGTGGCTTAAAAGTACAAGAAAACACTTCAAAAGTGACGTTTCTGAAGATTTTTAACAGTTTTCTTGTATCTACGAACGCCAGAATGCATAAAATTGACCTAAACGTCTCCTTTTCCTATTCTGAGTCGATTCTGCATGCTTTAAGTGTGTTTGGTGGCTCAGAACCGTCAAAAATCGTTGAAATATAGTTCTAATTCAATAAAAATCGACAAAAATACAGTTTCTAGCTAAAATTTGATGGTTTCGTTGCACTTTCCGAGCCCGTAGGGTATCTGAGTGAGTAGTAACAGCGACCCATTAGTGTGACCTTGAAAAACCGCTAGGATTTGAGCGACCTTGAAAAAACCGATAGGATTTGAGACCCGCTAGTAATTAAGGACCGCTAGTAATTAGAGTTAATTAATGCATAATTAATTATCGATTAAATTCGATTTTAATTACGGGAGTATGTTTAATACGTGTGTTTAGGCCTTAATTAGATTCGGGAATTAATTTATTAGAGGGTTTTAATCATTATCGTGGATATTAAATGAGATTTAATCGATAATTAATTACCCTTAATTAGTAGCGGTCCTTAAGTATTCGAGGTATGGTAAATCCTAGCGGGTCTCAAATCCAAGCGGGTCGTAATTCTTCGCTGGTCCATTGCTGGTCAAAATGCTAGCGCTTTCACCTTCCGAAATCCTAGCGGTCATAAATCCCGATACTACCCTCGCTCAACGATTATTCGGGGTGCGTGTAAATCCAAGCGGTGTAAAATGCTAGCGGGTTTAAAAGACTAGCGCTTTCACTTCTTAAATGATTATTCGGAACACCTATAAAGGGGCACAAGCTCGATACAATGGTAATTGCAATTTTGTATACCTCTTTAGAATGGGGAATTAATTTTATTAAAGGTTTTAATCATTAGCGTGAATATTAAATGAGATTTAATCGATAATTAATTACCCTTAATTAGTAGCGGTCCTTAAGTATTCGAGGTGTGGTAAATCCTAGCGGGTCTGAAATCCAAGCGGGTCATAAATCTTCGCTGGTCCATTGCTGGTCTAAATGCTAGCGCTTTCACCTTCTGAAATCCTAGCGGTACGCGAACGCGGCGGGCGGGCGGGTGGCGGCGGCGGGAGGTGGGCGGCGGCGACGGGACGCGGGCGGCGGCGGCGGGATCCGGGCGAACGGCACGAGGGCGGCGGCGGGACCCGGGCGAACGGCGCGTGGGCGGCAGGCGGACGATGGCGGCGGCGACGCGACACATAGACAAGTTTTATTTATTTATTTTGAAGCTAAACAAGAATTTATTATTAGATATAATATACTATAATTTTTTTTTATGCAAAAGTTGAAAATGTGTTTGGAATGTTTCTACCTCCTGTCATATAGTACCAGCTGGTTTTCGTATATATGTACACTGTGACATGTACCGGTGGAGTAAATCTAAAGCGCATTTACCAGATCTATGGGTTTGAAGAACGCCACCACACTGCAGGGTGGAAGCCTTGCTGAGGAGTTCGCCCGGATATGTGTTAACTTACTTTTGCCGCCCATCTATTATTTGGTCGGGTTTTATAACGAGAAAATGAACATTGTTGGTACATATGTTAACTGGCAAACTTTTATTTATATCTCACATATTTCACTTGATTTTGGCATGCAACATGTTTTTTCGTTGTATTAAGAAATACCTAGTTATTTAATTATGTTAGATACTAAAAAAATTTTTCAAATTTAAAATACAGTTCGAATATGGTCATGCAATAGATTTTTCAATCAATCAATCAATCAATCAATCAATTTATTGTGCTTAAATGTACACACATTTTACACTCGTCAAAATACAGAGATAACATAAATGTCATTTACAATGTTTGATAGTAATAAATCAAGAAAAGTTGTACAGAAGAAAGAAAACATTTAGAACATGATACACATTATTGCATGGATACATTGATGTCGTTCAGAAACTGATCATAGTTATAGTAGGCTTTGTTAATCAGAAAGTTTTTTACGACCTTCTTAAAATTAACTGTATCTAACTTTCTAATCGACTCAGGAAGTTTGTTGAAAAATTTGATACCCAAGTATTGAGTACTGTTCTGTGACGACTTTAAACGTATGTGCCTCAGACATAAGTTTTCCTTATGTCGTGTGTCGTATTCATGGTTGTCTTTGTGTTTGGAGTATGTGTTTATATTTAGTCTCAGATTGATCAAGCTGTTAAAAATGAATATGCAGGGCACCGTAAGAATTCTTAATTTTTGAAACATACGCTTACAATCATCTCTATAGCCAAGACTTCCCACTATTCGGACTGCCCGTCTCTGTAATCTAAATATGTTCGTCATCATGCTTGAGTGACCCCATGCTAAGATACCATAACTTATATTACTATGGCATAATGCAAAATAAGCTACTTTTAATGTCTCTATCGGAAGCTTTCTACTTAGATTTCTCAACGCAAATATTCCTGTAGAAATTTTCTTAGCTAGGTTCTCACCATGTGTATGAAACCTCATTTTTGCGTCTAGTGTTATCCCTAAAAAGTTTGTCTCTTTAACTATGTCTGTAGGTAGTGGGCCGGTGTTTTTTAGAGTGAATGCGACTTTAACCGTTTTATTTTTGTTTAGGGTTAGTTTGTTTGTTGTAAACCAATGAGTTGCCTTCAATTCTGTTTCCTCATTGCGATTTAGGGCCTCTGCGAATGTAGCTTCATTAGTTAATAAGTTCGTGTCATCCGCAAATAGTACAGTTTTTGTGTTTAGAAAGAAGGGAAAATCGTTGATATAAATGAGAAATAATAATGGGCCCAGGACTGACCCTTGGGGCACTCCTAGTACCACTGGTAGCTTTTCCGATTCCCTGTTATTATGTCTTACTGACTGAAGCCTATTTACCAAGTAGGATGTTATCATGCTGCAAGCGAGAGGATGTAAATTGTAGCAGTATAACTTTCTTATTAGTTCTGAGTGGGAGACGCAATCGAAGGCTTTTGACAAGTCTAAAAAGCAACCGATGCTATATCTGCCGCGCTCTAGGCAATCTCCGATAAAACTTGTGAGATCAAGAATGGCTTTGGTTGTATCTCGACCTTTTCGGAAGCCGTACTGACTATTGGAGAGAACATTAGCATCTTCAAGGATGTTACTCAATTGGTCATAAAGTATCCTTTCTAGAATCTTAGAGAAGACTGGTAGAAGTGAGATCGGTCTATAGTTAGTAGGGTCGTTTCTATTACCTTTTTTATGGACTGGTATCACTGCAGCGATTTTGAGACAGTCTGGGAATGTTGTGGTCCTTATGCATTCATTTATTAATCTAGTTATTGGTGAAATGATGGTGTCTTTCATAGATTTAATAATATTGACGCTTATGTTATAACAATCTTTTGAATTGCTATTTTTTAGTTTGCTAATGGTGTCTCTAACAGCTATACTGGAGACTTCTGAGAAATTAAAATATTTAGAATTATTACAGTGCATGTTGCAGTTCTTAATAATTAAGTCAATGGGATCTTGAGTAGCTATAGGAAGTGTTTTTATTGAATTTGGCCCGATATTAGTAAAGAACTTGTTGAAATCGTCATTTGAAATTTCACAGTTTGTCTCACTACCTATCAATGAATTTTTATTTCGGTTGTTATTTATTACTTGCCAAATTGCCTTACTTTTATTATTCGATTTATCTATAAAACTCTTGGTGTAGTTTACTTTTTTTATTTTAATTGTTTCTTGATAAAGGTGTCGACATTTATTTCTAGCCTTTCTAGTCACGTCCGTTTGAACGATTTTATGAAACTCGTCAAGAAATGATAATTCTTCGCGTATTTTTCGCAATTCGTCATCAAACCACTTAATGTCCATTTTGCTATGGTTGGTTTGTTTCGGGATTTTTTCTGGGAAGGCAAGATTCATGTTGTCGATAATTTCCTTTATAAACAATGTAAACTTAGTATTGATATCAAGGGTTTTATCGTCAACAAAGTACCAGTCAGCTTTACTTATATTATTGTATAATTTGCACTTGCCTAGTTTAGTAATCGGGCGGCACTTATAAGTAACATGTTTGTTCTTAGCGTCAGATACAGTTAATTTGAAGTCTATACCTAAATGATCAGACATTAGGCTATTGAACGGTTTTACACTATAGTTTAGAGTGTGAATGTTGGTAAAAATGTTATCAAGAGTATTATTGCCCCTGGTCGCGAATTTTACGATGGGATACAAGCCAAATTCAGTTAACACTAGAACGACGGAGGCGGTCATTTGACCGCTTTTGAATTTTTAATTCTTGATATCTCTGGTTTTATAAAGTATTTCGTTATTATCCTTCGTGACAATTATTTATTTGTTCTTGATTGTATGTGGAAAAAATCGCAATTCAATAGGACTGTTCGTCACCTGTGTGGGGATATGTCTTCCTAGAAAGACGGAGTGCGGTCATTTGACCGCTGCAATAAAATCGCTTCAAAAATTCTCGAAATAATTAAAAATAATTAAATTACCCCATACTGTCAACATCTGGATACAATTTCCACTAAGATGATTGGTAATTTTCGTGGTAACTTAATTTATTTTGGCATTGGACGTGATTACATTCTTTGGTTTGGATCTTGTTCTTTTCGTGAAAGGTGTGCTTTTCCTTGGTGATTTTTGCTTTGAAAATTTAGCTACATTCGGTGAGAAAATATATGACAGATTTGGAATTACTCGCAGAATTGAATAATTCGCCTCAAGACGGATAGTGGTAATGTATATGACACAAAAGTTCTGAAGTATAATACTACCACGCCAACTCCATATCAAGGGAAAAAAACAAATTTGTTCTGCTTTTGAGCACTATGCATCCTGATACAATAATTCAAGATAATCGAAAGAAGCTTCTGGACACCATAGCTTATTGCAACTTTACAAAATATGGCGATGATATGGTGGACCTGGTGGCTAGAAAAATTTCGTTCAAAGCCGGATCAAGGACAAGTTGTTTATAACATTTTAGACTTGGCTGTAATTAATGCACATATTTTATATCAGGAAGTGATAAAGAAGAAAATAAGCCGACGAAAATTCCTCTTGAATTTATGAAAAGTACTGGCAGCAAGTGATGTTGGGTCAGGTCAGGTCAAACTAATAAAAATGACCTACAGCCATGGAAAAGTTCACAGGAAAAAGAAAACAATGCCATGCAACTAAATGCCGCAATAAAGCAAACCGAACGCGTGATAGATGCAAAAACACTTTATGCGGAAAATCTAATAAAGTTACAAATTTCTTGTGTGCAAATTGCTTTGAATCCTAAGTTTCATTTATGAGTTCTACTTTCTAATGTTTATGTTACTATAATTTAGTTATTTAATTAATTTTAAAAAAGTAATTACGCTATTGGCCATGTTTTACTGAAAAAAAAGGACTGCGGTCAAATGACCGCAAGCCGTCCTCAGAGGTATGCGTAAAACGCCGTCTTCCTAGTGTTAAGGTGTTACAAAGTTTTAGTTCTAGCATGCTATTAGTGTTGAAATGTATGTTAAAATCTCCACTTAGGATAACATTGTTTTTGACTACATCTATTGTATCCAGTACATCAACAATAATTTCACAAAACAGATTAAAATCACCAGATGGCGGCCGGTATATATTTATAACAATAAGTTTGCAAGAGTTGACTAGTGATGCTGAGATTTCACAATGATTTTCAATAGACATATTTTCCAGATTATGTAGAGTAGTATATTGTAAATTATGTGCTGCAAATAAGAGGGAACCTCCATAATTACTCAACTTACGGCAAAAACTGGATGCTACGTGCATATTTTCGATGGAAAGGTTGTCCACTTCCGCGTCGTTTAGCCAATGTTCGCAGATAGCCGCCAACGAGAAATTTCCCTGGTGTAACAGTAGTTCAAACTCTTGGAGTTTTGATCTAATTGATTGCGAATTAAGCACAAGGATTCTTAGCTCTTTAGTTGTTGTTGTCGGGGTGGGTGAAAAAACCTGTTAATTCGTGTTCCCTTAGGCCATATTTCCGATTTCATAACGGTTTCCAACTCATCAAAGTCCAAAGTTAGTTTGAAACTGGAATAGAGGTCCGGATACTTTGAATTCAATTTTTCGATATCAAATTCGTTAAGATAGGATTTCAGATGTTCTTGCATCTGTTCTTTAGTTGTTTTAGGAGATAATCTGTATACGTGAATATAAGCTTTTTTTGAGATAGCTTCCAGACGTGTAGTTCCAGGAAGGGATCCAATAACTGTTGATTTGAGTTGTCGTTTTTTGATTTTGGTATCAATAATAGGCTGATCCTTTTTTTCGTCAGAGGCTTGCTTAACCTTAGATTTGTTCCTAGGAGTTGTCTTAGGTTTGTTATTGATGTTTGTTGTTATTAAGGTAGGTGGTTCCTTATCGTTGGTGTTTTTCTGAGCAGTGGCGTTTGTTTCTCTTTTTTTTTCGTTGTTCGGTTTCTCGTTACCTTTAATGATGTTTTTGCTTGTGGTACCTGTAGAGGCTGCCATGGAAAGTTGATTATTTAGTAGCTGTATTTGCTGTCTTAGTTCATCAATAATAATGTCCTTTTGTTTTATTATGTACGTAAAGATTCTGAGGTCCATACCCGTATTCGGCTGCTGTTGGAGACGATTAACTGCGTCCCAGAAGTCGGGGTCTGTCATTTCTGTAATGGTGTCTTCGTTTTCACAACAAGTAAAAGTTGTTCCATCGTCCGAGTATTTGGCAGAGTTCTTTGCACAGCTAGGATGAAATGGTTGCTGGCACTTTAGGCATTTTACACTAGTCACTACTTTATTTTTGCACTTTTTACACAGCGCACTACTATCCGTGTCTGTGTTCTTTGTCGCCATCTTGTCTTTGCAGCAAGTGTAGATATTTTTATGTTTTGCGAAACATCATAAGATACTGGTATGAATTTTTAAATATTTTAAATGAAGACTTATGTGACGATTCAATACACGCACATACAATGTATGACATTAACATCGTGAAATTTTTTTAACAAGAACACAACAAGCTTAAGGTTCTCAGTAATTTCGTTCAATCATTTATTTCTTTTTGTTTTAATTTTAAAACTACGAGCAAAATATTTCAGTGTTTTAAAGTCTCACTAAATATTTTGCAAAGTCGATTTCTTTAAAGTTAGTAGGTACAACAAGAACATTTTAACGACAATATACCCATTTATTTCTATTTGGAAACAAATTCATTTTAGGGCAAAATGATTAAATTTACATTTTCAAGTTTTTGACATTTTGTTTATCTTGTATATTGATGAGTCGGTGTTGCATTAAAATAATTACAACCTTTGTCGGACAGACAGATAAAGAAGAGTAGCCATGACAAATAGAAAACAAATTATTCATTTACTTGTATCTTATAAGTATTCGAGACAAATAACTTGATAACCACATAAACAAAACTGATGAGTAGTCAAATTCAAAATAATCTCTGAACTTTAGTGGAATATAATAGAGCCGCAAAAAAAAAATGTATATTACTATTTCCAGCGTAATCATCAGGTAGCTAGTAATTATTAAATTTGTCTTGTTTAGCATTTTTAGATATGCATTTTTCTTTTATGTTCATCAACTATTTTAACTTAGCTATGTATCTTATAAGACAGATACATACAACTGCAATTTGTTGCTTTGCAATTTGTAACATTTTCTTTTACTGTATGCTTCATTTTATACATATATTTTACTTGATATTTAGAGAAAAATAACAACATTTTTGTTACAGATTGTCTGATTCACATTCAACTTTCAAGAAAGAAATACATGTTTTATAAAAAACCAAATTAACAAAAACTGATTCTGCTATATAATAATAAGATTTGTTGGACCGTAATTTCAAAATTCATGGATATTTCGTGTTAAAAAAGAGCAATAAAAAAAATGACAAATTTAAAAACAATTAAATAATGTACATATAGACATTTGTATTTTTGTAAACTATGTTTATTGCAATCATCAAGCAAATTTTTAATGAACTCTATATTACTACATATTTTGTAGCAGAGAAAGTTTGTCTTTTTTATACAATTTGATTTAACGCGAGTATTAAAGGAAAGTTAACCAATACCAATATTTTGATTTTCGATCATTCAATGAATGAATGCAGTTACATCCGTCGCAGTGTGCGTGTATACATACTTGCAACATCCATAATATGTCCTTCGTCGCTGTTTACATCTTTCACTTCAAACATTTTTTACAGCGTTCGAAGTTCCGCCATGTTCGTTCACTAACGAATTTGGGGTCAATTTTAATATATTATTTTGTTATGGATCCCTTAGACGTAAAAACAAGTTTGCTGTATTTGTATGTACCAACAAAATGGACATACAAAATAACTACAGCACTACATGTTACAACAAATATGACTTAATAGTTTGAGTTAATTGTATGTGCTTAGATAAATCGTCCCTACACATAATAAAATGTTTCTATAAATTGTTTGTACAAACAGATTTTTTCAATCAAGTCAAAGTAATTTTATACATGTTTGATCGTGATATTATAGCTCAACATGGTATCAGACTACATGTTACAATAAATCAGCATATATGTTTGGACAAATCTGTTTGTGCATACGAAAAATTACGTCTAGTTTAAGATTATGTATGTGCAAACTTATCACACAAACATTGTTTGAAGAATCTGCAAGTTTTGATTTTCAGTGCGTTTTTTATGGGGTGAGGACTTCGGGAAGGACGCGGGTAACCACTGTTCACTGCAGATATATTTGCGTGTATATCGAAAGACTCGGCAATTACGATCATCGGCAGTTGTAATATGAAAGTTCTTTAACATACGAAAGAATGAGTGATTTACGAAATTATTCAAAACAATTTATGGAAGAATTCATCGAGGAGTATAGGTCTTTGCCATGTCTTAGGAAAATTAAAAGCAAAGAATATACAAATCGCAATTTGAGAAATCAAGCACATAAAATATTAATTAATAAAATAAAAGAAATATAGCCAGAGCCAAACAAAGACATGATCATTTAACATTAAACATGGTGCAACTTGCTTTAGCAACCAATCAAAATGGTCTTCGTCCATACGTAAAAAATTTTGTAGATCGGCTTTTGACGACACCCGCTGCTCATTCAGTAAACGCATATGAGGAAACTGTTGTTTTTTGTTATACTACTCTTTGCACCAGATGCGTGTTTTCTGATTTTCTTCTTGCAATAAAACAAGAATTATAACAGCAGCATTTTTTCTCTTGACATGGCAGTAAACCGGAACACACAATATCTTTTATTATATTAATTATAATGATTCAAATTACTAATAATAACGTCTAGGGTCGATACAAATCGAATCAACTAGTGTTACAGAAATCTTCGTACGCACAATATTGTTACAACTTGCTTTAAAACCAGACCAGCAAACATGATTGTACAAAGACTTGATACACGTTTGTTTGCAGCGATCAGTAGTAGGTAGCATTTAGGTACACGATATATATCTCAAACTTCTTACATTTAGTCCTCAACAGGTTACGTCCCTACATTAAACCAAATATTCCCAAGAAGTTTGGATGATTTTGATTGCACAATCATATTTAGAACAAAGCTGATACATATAGGTGCAACTTTTGTATGTAGAAGTTGTTTGTACATACAAATCTGACAAACTTGCATCTGCGTCTAGGGGTCGCTTTACAATTGTATGTATGTTTGCGTAAGTTGGTTTCAAGCTTTCATTAAAAGACTCACAGTTGTATTTTACAATTTACTTTACATGTCTAACACACATAATTATGTCGTTGTCAAGTAATTTGTTGTTGTTTTATTTATTGAAAAAAAACATTCGCAGGGTAATTTTGGCGATTTATTTGCAAAAGCTGGAAATGTTGATGGAACGTTACTATATTTCTTAATCCATTCCTTTAATAAGGATGTTCCGTTACTACAATGATGATTTTCAATAATAGGTATAGCCAATTTTTTATGCTCCTGTTGATATCACTATCTTTCTAATTACATAGACGCGGCGCTTGGATGCAATTGGCCGAGATGCGAAGTATTATTGTTTATTGCAATTTAATCAAAGGAATTTGTAAGGTCATTCACGAAAGCAATATTTTGACAAGGATTTCTCAACACAAGAAATAACAAAATCTGAATTGCAATTTTTCAATCGCAATTCGCTTAACATAATTTATCGTCTTCCTCGTGTTTATATTCATATAGAAAATCACTTTTTAGTATTTACCATTAGTGTTTGTATTAAATTAAATAGTGTACGTATAAAGAACACAGTGGATTTAAATAGTATTCAAAAAGAAACGAATTTCCTCTATTAAGAAAATTACCTAGGTATTAGTGAAAATCATAATTGTAATTTACACTTCATCAAAAATTTGTGTTATTACTGAAGCAAACATATTTACAATTTACAAAAATGCAAATGTCTTTGTACACTTTTTTGTTAAATTCATATTTTTTTTGTTTGTTGATTTTTTTGACACAAAAATTGAAATCTGTTTCATGAATGTTATTATTATATCGTAATTTCCTTAGAGTCAAAAATAAAGAAGAAAGCCTGTTGGTTCAAATTTTATAAAACCATGTACCGTTATTTTTGGAAAATTATTATAAACCAGACGAGTTGCAGGAAAAAAGTTGTTAATATTTACTATACTTATAGATATATCACATAAAATTAATAAAAAGAAATATGTGTGTCGAACGAAACTTCCAGTATGCTTAAAAAATTTTTGTAAGTTATAAGCAAGCAAAAAGTACAGTTTTATGTATGGCGATGCATTGCCAAGTTAAAGATTAATATCTTTGAGATTAATGTCGAAAGCTGAATGATTATTTTAATTTTATTAAAAACTCTGTGTTTAGCGTCTGTTACGATTTCAAAATTTTCAAATTACAGTTCTGAAGGAATTCTACATACAACTTCAACTTGTACTAAGTTTTTTGTGTATGCATTTAGTACTCATACACCTCTGAATGCTAAATCATTACTTTCGATATCGAAGGCGAACATGTCAAAACGTTTTACGTGGTTTTAGAGTAGTGAGTGGTGTTTTCTATGATTTGGCGCATTTTTAGTCGGAGGTGGAAACTACCTAAACACAAGCACAAAGACACGCAATAGTTCGACAAAATTTTCACCAGATGGTGCTGTTATTTAATGCAATTTAAAGTCACTAGTTATATATCATTAATGCAATTTAAAGTCCCTAGTTATATATCATTAATGCAATTTAAAGTCCCTAGTTATATATCATTAATGCAATTTAAAGTCCCTAGTTATATATCATAAAGTACCGCAATCATCCGCCATTTTCTGGAAAAACTACCCACCAACTTTAAATTATTGCAAATTTGAATGGTATCCAGATTCAAAACAGTTTCAAAACAGTAAGAATCCAACTTGAAATTGTGGTCTACACCATTGCCAATTGTATTTTGTAGAATATGAAGTTGATTTCAAATGATATAAATTGTAATTCAGATTAATCAGTTCTATTTCAGAAAGCATCACCTGAAATCCAGATTAACTAATTCTATTTCAGAAACGTCATCGTCAGTTGAAATTCAGATTACATCAAATTTAATTAATGTACCTAATTGTTAGACATTATTGTAATTGGAACATATTATAAGAAATGATTTCTATCATGTTTCAATGCGTAATTATTTTTTATTTACATTTATTACAACTGTGAATTTATGAAAAAATGAATTTAATTCAAATAAATAGTACGGCTTTGGTACTGGAGAATATGACGGTGCGGCATTAAACATTATGTAGAAAGTTTTTTTATTTATATTATTATATTTTTTTCTTACCACTTTGTAAACAAAATAATCTTGTACCGATTGCACTATTGCGTTTACATCCTAATATACAACCGGACATTTTTATAAAGCAGATAACCAATTTTTTAATGAGATTTATTCATGAAACCACCTAACAACTAACTAACCACGTCAAATTCTTTGACGATACCTGAGATTTTACAAAGCAGCTGACATATCGATGCCATTTTTGGGCAAAAATCATATCATCTCTTTTTAATACATTGCTACAGTGCTGTTCTTTATGTAGGTATCTAGGGTCTTTAATACAATTAATATACAGGGTGGCCCAAATGAAACGAAACAGACGGGACCGTGGGCGCTGTACATGATTATGTGAAAAATGCTCGAACAGGTCGATTTTTAACTCAAGGGGAATGCTGATATCAGCGGTATCATGTCCATTTTTGGTCATCGAAAGCGTTGTCAGAAGTAAAAAAAAACAACAACAAGGCAGCAACAGTACACATCCTTTGCAATGCTGTATCTCGCGAACCAAGCAACAGCATTTAAAAATTCAAACATTGTTAGAAAGGGAATTAATAGGACTTCCAAACAAGATGTTAGATGACCTATACTGCCATTTAAGATTTTTGACTTGATAGCCGTTCGTTCCTGGGATCCTGGGTGAAGACAAAAGAACGAAAAACCAACGTCAAAAACCGGTCTATTCGAACATTTTTCACATAATCCAGTACAGCGCCTACGGTCGCTTTTAAATATCATTTACGAGAAATGTGTGGTGCTGAGAAAATCGTAGAGTGCTTTGCTAGACATTTTTTTCAGTATTTACTAGTAATAAGAACATCAATTTTGACAATATCAACTTTCCTGTAGATCAACCTCTCAATATCGTAATTGAGAGCTCCTTCGTTTTCAGTGCGCTAGAAAACCTTGAAAACAAAAACTGTCCAGGACCTGATGGACTCCCACAATCTTTTTTAAGAGATGCGGTAAATCTCTAATCGATTTATTAATCCTGGCAGTTTCCAACTCTCTGTAGATCAGCATTTATAATTCCTATTTTTAAAACGGGTATTTAAAGTTTAAATGTTCAAATAAAAAATTATAGACATACCTATAAGTTTGCAGTGTACTCCGTCAAAAAATTTTGAAATCATTATAGCTTCTCAAATGTTTGAGAAATTTAAAACTGTGGTAACTCCATGTCAGCATGGATTTTTTTCAAAACGATCAATCTTAATCAATATTTTTACTTTTGCTAATTATGTTTTCGATGCCTTTGAAAATAACTTAGATGTTCATGTTGTTTACACAGACTTCAGGAAGGCATTTGACACTGTCAATAATTTTATACTTTTAAAAAACCTACATTTGTACGGACTTTGTGATCCTCTTCTGTCATGGCTTAAAACATATTTATTAGACCGATATCATTGTGTACGTTTATATGGAGTCAATTCAAATGATTATCTAGTTACTTCAGGTGTTCCGCAAGGTTCAGTCGTTGGCCCACTTCTGTTTAATATCTTCATAACGATACTGCTTCGAATATTACATCGGATACGCTTCTCTACGCAGATGACCGAAAATTGTTTAAGAGCATACGCACACTTAGTGATACTGCGGTCCGACAATCCGATATAATTAAAATTGAAAATGATGCAAAATTAATGATATGTCACTCAATTTAGGTAAATGTATTATTTGTTTTAGCAGGAAATTTGCTTCATCTCCATGTTCTTATATTTTATGTGGTACTTGACAGTCTGTAGTCAAAGAAATGAAAAATTTTGGTGGTTTACTAGATTCTAAGTTAAGTTTTCATTGTCCATACAATAATTTCTAAAGGCAGGAAAATGTTAAGTTACCTCAAAAGGTGGTCTACTGATTTCAGTGATGTACGTGTCTTAGTCCTATTATTTAATTCTCTGGTAAGATTCTTATTAGAATATAACACTCTTATTTGGTCACCGTTTTTTTCTTCCCACATCAAACGTTTTGAAGCTCTGCAAAACAATTTTCTTAAATATTTAATGTATACACTCGGACTCGGGTTATAAAACATTATTTTAGAGAGTACTAATCTGGTTGCTAGTTATGTACCAATTAGTAATTTAGAAAATCGTAGAATTTATCATAAATTCTGGTTTATCTTTAAATTAGTGAATGGTTTAGTAGATACGCCCGATTTATTATCAATGATTTATTTTAGTGTACCCGTTCGGACTGTCCGCTCTCCTTATATGTTTTTGTACCTTATCAGTTATCATAGAAGGAAATAAGCTCTTCATTCTCCCGTAAACAGTATGATTTTACTTGCTAACCAATACTGTAAGAACCTAGAATTTTCTAGTGTATCATTTAAATTAAATGATTTAATAGATTCAAGAGAGAATGCCGTAAAATGGTATTTGTATAACCTACTAAAAAGTCTTATAATATTAAACACAATTTTAAAATTTTTCAAGCATAAGTTGTAAGCAACTGCACTAATTTTAAGATACACGTAAATATATTTAACTTGTAAAAAGTGTTTTATGGTCAAATTAGAATGCATTGGAAGCTATGAGGAAAACGTATAACTTTCTGCAACAATAAAATCCTATATAAAATTTATAAACATGATTTTGGTGCATTTGGTTTAGATTTGTTTTTAAAATGAAATCTTCTAAAACTTGGTTTTTACTTTTTTTTTACTTATTAAATTTTACATTTTATGCGGCAACACACATCAGCTGTTTTAAAAAAATTCATTGTCAATAAGTTGTTTTTTTATTGCTTTATAATATGTATTATATTATTATATTATGTGAAGTAAATTATGTTTTGCGAGATAAACAACATAACAACAGACATGAAATTGCATTGTTAACTGATCGAGACACAAAGTTCTGCATCAATAGGTATCCTGTAAATAAATAAATACATATTTTTAGTTATTTATTTATTTAATACTCCGCCAAAAAACGCTGCAATATTTAACAACTGATACATAGTTTCTAAAATTTCAATTGATGTTGTTCGCAAGACCTTAATTTACATAAAAACACAAAAAACTGGTGGATGATTCCGGTACTTTATAATATATATTTAGGGACTTTAAATTGCATTAAACAACAGCACCATCTGGTGAAAATTTTGTCGAACTATTGCGTGTGTTTGTGCCTTAGATCATATAATATTATTATATGATCTAAAATTTGTGCTTGTGTTTAGGTCGTTTCCACCTCCGACCAAATATGTCCCAAATCATAGAAAACACTACTCACTACTCGAAAACCACGTAAAACATTTTGACGTGTTCGCCTTCGAAGTTGAAGTTGTTTGTAGAATTCCTTCAGAATTGTAATTTGAAAATTTTGAAATCGTAACAGACGCCAAACACAGAGTTTTTAATGAAATTAAAGTAAGTAATCATTCAGCTTTCGACATTAATCTAAAAGATATTATTAATGTTTAACTTGGCAGTGCATCGCCATACATAAAACTGTGCTTTTTGTTTGCTTATAACTTACAACATTTTTTAACCATGCATTTGTTTTCCTGAAAGTTTCGTTTGACACAATATTTCTTTTTATTAATTTTACTTGATATATATATATATATAGTGAATATTAACAACCTTTTTTTCCAACTCTTCTGGTTTATATTAACTTTCTAAAAATAACCGTACATGGTTTTATAAAATTCGAACTAACAGACTTCCTTTTTATTTTTGACTTTAAGGAAATTGCGATACAATAATAAGATTTAAATTCATGAAACAGATTTCAATTTTTGCGTTAGAATAAATATGTAGTAATGTAGAGGTTGGACATTTCCATATCCAATAATCTTAAGCAGGTACCTGGGGTTGTGAGAGGTGAGGGTGTGTCCCACCCACCCCATTTAGTCGGTACCGGTAGACACAATTTTTTAGTTTTCAAGTTCTGGAATAAATCCCAAGCAAAACGGTCGCACTCTTATCACTTTGGTCCTTCGAAGCAATTCTAATAATCACAAACAATAGAGTTCATTAAAAATTTGCTTGATGATTGCAATAAACATAGTTTACAAAAATACAAATGTCTATATGTACATTATTTAATTGTTTTTTAAATTTGTCATTTTTTTTGTTTGCTGTTTTTTAACACGAAATATCTATGAATTTTGAAATTACGGTCCAACACATCTTACACATCTTATTATTATATAGCAGTATCAGTTTTTGTTAATTTATTTTTTTTTTATAAAATCATGTCATTTTTAAGTTGAATGTGAATCGGACAAGCTGCATCAAAAATATTGTTATTTTTCTCTAAATATATCAAGTAAAAATAAAATGAAGCATAGAGTAAAAGAAAATGTTACAAATTGCAAGGCAACAAATTGTAGTTTTATATGTCTTATGAGATACATTGCTAAGTTCATAGTTGATGAACATAAAAGAAAAATACATTTCTAAAAATGCTAAACAAGACAAATAATTCTTACTAGCTATCTGATAATTACGCTGGCAATAGTAACATAAATTTTTTTGCGGTTCTGTTGTATTCCACGAAATATTATATGTATGTATTAATAAATTCTTGTTTAGCTTCAAAATAAATACATAAAACTTGTGTATGTGTCGCGTCGCCGCCGCCATCGCCCGCCTGCCGCCCACGCACCGTTCGCCCGGGTCCCGCCGCCGCCCTCGTGCCGTTCGCCCGGATCCCGCTGCCGCCGCCCGCGTCCCGTCGCCGCCGCCCACCTCCCGCCGCCGCCCGCGTCCCGCCGCCACCCGCCCGCCCGCCGCGTTCGCGTACCGCTAGGATTTCAGAAGGTGAAAGCGCTAGCATTTAGACCAGCAATGGACCAGCGAAGATTTATGACCCGCTTGGATTTGAGACCCGCTAGGATTTACCACACCTCGAATACTTAAGGACCGCTACTAATTAAGGGTAATTAATTATCGATTAAATCTCATTTAATATTCACGCTAATGATTAAAACCCTCTAATAAAATTAATTCCCCATTCTAAAGAGGTATACAAAATTGCAATTACCATTGTATCGAGCTTGTGCCCCTTTATAGGTGTTCCGAATAATCATTTAAGAAGTGAAAGCGCTAGTCTTTTAAACCCGCTAGTATTTTACACCGCTTGGATTTACACGCACCCCGAATAATCGTTGAGCGAGGGTAGTATCGGCATTTATGACCGCTAGGATTTCGGAAGGTGAAAGCGCTAGCATTTTGACCAACAATGGACCAGCGAAGAATTACGACCCGCTTGGATTTGAGACCCGCTAGGATTTACCATACCTCGAATACTTAAGGACCGCTACTAATTAAGGGTAATTAATTATCGATTAAATCTCATTTAATATCCACGATAATGATTAAAACCCTCTAATAAATTAATTCCCGAATTTAATTAAGGCCTAAACACACGTATTAAACATACTCCCGTAATTAAAATCGAATTTAATCGATAATTAATTATGCATTAATTAACTCTAATTACTAGCGGTCCTTAATTACTAGCGGGTCTCAAATCCTAGCGGTTTTTTCAAGGTCGCTCAAATCCTAGCGGTTTTTCAAGGTCACACTAATGGGTCGCTGTTACTACTTGAGTGGCTTAAAAGTACAAGAAAACACTTCAAAAGTGACGTTTCTGAAGAATTTTAACGGTTTTCTTGTATCTACGAACGCCAGAAAGCATAAAATTGACCTAAACGTCTCCTTTTCCTATTCTCAGTCGATTCTGCATGCTTTAAGTGTGTTTGGTGGCTCAGAACCATCAAAAATCGTTGAAATATAGTTCAAATTCAATAAAAATCGACAAAAATACAGTTTCTAGCTAAAATTTGATGGTTTCCTTGCACTTTCCGAGCCCGTAGGGTATCTGAGTGGCTTAAAAGTACAAGAAAACACTTCAAAAGTGACGTTTCTGAAGAATTTTAACAGTTTTCTTGTATCTACGAATGCCAGAATTCATAAAATTGATCTAAACGTCTCCTTTTCCTATTCTGAGTCGATTCTGCATGCTTTAAGTGTGTTTGGTGGCTCAGAACCATAAAAAATCGTTGAAATATAGTTCAAAAAGTGACGTTTCTGAAGAATTTTAACAGTTTTCTTGTATCTACGAACGTCAGAATGCATAAAATTGACCTAAACGTCTCCTTTTCCTATTCTGAGTCGATTCTGCATGCTTTAAGTGTGTTTGGTGGCTCAGAACCATCAAAAATCGTTGAAATATAGTTCAAATTCAATAAAAATCGACAAAAATACAGTTTCTAGCTAAAATTTGATGGTTTCGTTGCACTTTCCGAGCCCGTAGGGTATCTGAGTGGCTTAAAAGTACAAGAAAACACTTGAAATGTGACGTTTCTGAAGAATTTTAACAGTTTTCTTGTATCTACGAACGCCAGAATGCATAAAATTGACCTAAACGTCTCCTTTTCCTATTCTGAGTCGATTCTGCATGCTTTAAGTGTGTTTGGTGGCTCAGAACCATCAAAAATCGTTGAAATATAGTTCAAATTCAATAAAAATCGACAAAAATACAGTTTCTAGCTAAAATTTGATGGTTTCGTTGAACTTTCCGAGCCCGTAGGGTATCTGAGTGGCTTAAAAGTACAAGAAAACACTTCAAAAGTGACGTTTCTGAAGAATTTTAACAGTTTTCTTGTATCTACGAACGCCAGAATGCATAAAATTGACCTAAACGTCTCCTTTTCCTATTCTGATCGTTCGTAGATACAAGAAAACTGTTAAAATTCTTCAGAAACGTCACTTTTGAAGTGTTTTCTTGTACTTTTAAGCCACTCAGATAACCTACGGGCTCGGAAAGTGCAACGAAACCATCAAATTTTAGCTAGGAACTGTATTTTTGTCGATTTTTATTGAATTTGAACTATATTTCAACGATTTTTGATGGTTCTGAGCCACCAAACACACTTAAAGCATGCAGAATCGACTCAGAATAGGAAAAGGAGACGTTTAGGTCAATTTTCTGCATTCTGGCGTTCGTAGATACAAGAAAACTGTTAAAATTCTTCAGAAACGTCACTTTTCAAGTGTTTTCTTGTACTTTTAAGCCACTCAGATACCCTACGGGCTCGGAAAGTGCAACGAAACCATCAAATTTTAGCTAGAAACTGTATTTTTGTCGATTTTTATTGAATTTGAACTATATTTCAACGATTTTTGATGCTTCTGAGCCACCAAACACACTTAAAGCATGCAGAATCGACTCAGAATAGGAAAAGGAGACGTTTAGGTCAATTTTATGCATTCTGGCGTTCGTAGATACAAGAAAACTGTTAAAATTCTTCAGAAACGTCACTTTTCAAGTGTTTTCTTGTACTTTTAAGCCACTCAGATACCCTACGGGCTCGGAAAGTGCAACGAAACCATCAAATTTTAGCTAGAAACTGTATTTTTGTCGATTTTTATTGAATTTGAACTATATTTCAACGATTTTTGATGGTTCTGAGCCACCAAACACACTTAAAGCATGCAGAATCGACTCAGAATAGGAAAAGGAGACGTTTAGGTCAATTTTATGCATTCTGGCGTTCGTAGATACAAGAAAACTGTTAAAATTCTTCAGAAAGGTCACTTTTGACGTGTTTTCTTGTACTTTTAAGCCACTCAGATACCCAACGGGCTCGGAAAGTGCAACGAAACCATCAAATTTTAGCTTGAAACTGTATTTTTGTCGATTTTTATTGAATTTGAACTATATTTCAACGATTTTTGATGGTTCTGAGCCACCAAACACACTTAAAGCATGCAGAATCGACTCAGAATAGGAAAAGGAGACGTTTAGGTCAATTTTATGCATTCTGGCGTTCGTAGATACAAGAAAACTGTTAAAATTCTTCAGAAACGTCACTTTTGAAGTGTTTTCTTGTACTTTTAAGCCACTCAGATACCCTACGGGCTCGGAAAGTGCAACGAAAACATCAAATTTTAGCTATAAACTGTATTTTTGTCGATTTTTATTGAATTTGAACTATATTTCAACGATTTTTGATGGTTCTTAGCCACCAAACACACTTAAAGCATGCAGAATCGACTCAGAATAGGAAAAGCAGACGTTTAGGTCAATTTTATGCAGTCTGGCGTTCGTAGATACAAGAAAACTGTTAAAATTCTTCAGAAACGTCACTTTTGAAGTGTTTTCTTGTACTTTTAAGCCACTCAGATACCCTACGGGCTCGGAAAGTGCAACGAAACCATCAAATTTTAGCTAGAAACTGTATTTTTGTCGATTTTTATTGAATTTGAACTATATTTCAACGATTTTTGATGGTTCTGAGCCACCAAACACACTTAAAGCATGCAGAATCGACTCAGAATAGGAAAAGGAAACTGAGTGGCTTAAAAGTACAAGAAAACACTTGAAAAGTGACGTTTCTGAAGAATTTTAACAGTTTTTTTGTATCTACGAACGCCAGAATGCATAAAATCGACCTAAACGTCTCCTTTTCCTATTCTGAGTCGATTCTGCATGCTTTAAGTGTGTTTGGTGGCTCAGAACCATCAAATATCGTTGAAATATAGTTCAAATTCAATAAAAATCGGCAAAAATACAGTTTCTAGCTAAAATTTGATGGTTCCGCTGCACTTTCCGAGCCCGTAGGGTATCTGAGTGGCTTAAAAGTACAAGAAAACACTTCAAAAGTGACGTTACTGAAGAATTTTAACAGTTTTCTTGTATCTACGAACGCCAGAATGCATCAAATTGACCTAAACGTCTCCTTTTCCTATCCTGAGTCGATTCTGCATGCTTTAAGTGTGTTTGGTAGCTCAGAACCATCAAAAATCGTTGAAATATGGTTCAAATTCAATAAAAATCGACAAAAATACAGTTTCTAGCTAAAATTTGATGGTTTCTTTGCACTTTTCGAGCCCGTGGGGTATCTGAGTGGCTTAAAAGTACAAGAAAACACTTCAAAAGTGACGTTTCTGAAGAATTTTAACAGTTTTCTTGTATCTACGAACGCCAGAATGCATAAAAGTGACCTAAACGTCTCCTTTTCCTATTCTGAGTCGATTCTGCATGCTTTAAGTGTGTTTGGTGGCTCAGAACCATCAAAAATAGTTGAAATATAGTTCAAATTCAATAAAAATCGACAAAAATACAGTTTCTAGCTAAAATTTGATGGTTTCGTTGCACTTTCCGAGCCCGTAGGGTATCTGAATGGCTTAAAAGTACAAGAAAACACTTCAAAAGTGACGTTTCTGAAGAATTTTAACAGTTTTCTTGTATCTACGAACGCCAGAATGCATAAAATTAACCTAACCGTCTCCTTTTCCTATTCTGAGTCGATTCTGCATGCTTCAAGTGTGTTTGGTGGCTCAGAACCATCAAAAATCGTTGAAATATAGTTCAAATTCAATAAAAATCGACAAAAATACAGTTTCTAGCTAAAATTTGATGGTTTCGTTGCACTTTCCGAGCCCGTAGGGTATCTGAGTGGCTTTAAAGTACAAGAAAACACTTCAAAAGTGACGTTTCTGAAGAATTTTAACAGTTTTCTTGTATCTACGAACGCCAGAATGCATAAAATTGACCTAAACGTCTCCTTTTCTTATTCTGAGTCGATTCTGCATGCTTTAAGTGTGTTTGGTGGCTCAGAACCATCAAAAATCGTTGAAATATAGTTCAAATTCTAAAAAAATCGACAGAAATACAGTTTCTAGCTAAAATTTTATGGTTTCGTTGCACTTTCCGAGCCCGTAGGGTATCTGAGTGGCTTAAAAGTACAAGAAAACACTTCAAAAATGACGTTTCTGAAGAATTTTAACAGTTTTCTTGTATCTACGAACGCCAGAATGCATAAAATTGACCTAAACGTCTCCTTTTCCTATTCTGAGTCGATTCTGCATGCTTTAAGTGTGTTTGGTGGCTCAGAACCATCAAAAATCGTTGAAATATAGTTCAAATTCAATAAAAATCGACAAAAATACAGTTTCTAGCTAAAATTTGATGGTTTCTTTGCACTTTCCGAGCCCGTAGGGTATCTGAGTGGCTTAAAAATACAAGAAAACACTTCAAAAGTGACGTTTCTGAAGAATTTTAACAGTTTTCTTGTATCTACTAACGCCAGAATGCATAAAATTGACCTAAACGTCTCCTTTTCCTATTCTGAGTCGATTCTGCATGCTTTAAGTGTGTTTGGTGGATCAGAACCATCAAAAATCGTTGAAATATAGTTCAAATTCAATAAAAATCGACAAAAATACAGTTTCTAGCTAAAATTTGATGGTTTCGTTGCACTTTCCGAGTCCGTTGGGTATCTGAGTGGCCTAAAAATACAAGAAAACACTTCAAAAGTGACGTTTCTGAAGAATTTTAACAGTTTTCTTGTATCTACGAACGCCAGAATGCTTAAAATTGACCTAAACGTCTCCTTTTCCTATTCTGAGTCGATTCTGCATGCTTTAAGTGTGTTTGGTGGCTCAGAACCATCAAAAATCGTTGAAATATAGTTCAAATTCAATAAAAATCGACAAAAATACAGTTTCTAGCTAAAATTTGATGGTTTCGTTGCACTTTCCGAGCCCGTAGGGTATCTAAGTGGCTTAAAAGTACAAGAAAACACTTCAAAAGTGACGTTTCTGAAGAATTTTAACAGTTTTCTTGTATCTACGAACGCCAGAATGCATAAAATTGACCTAAACGTCTCCTTTTCCTATTCTGAGTCGATTCTGCATGCTTTAAGTGTGTTTGGTGGCTCAGAACCATCAAAAATCGTTGAAATATAGTTCAAATTCAATAAAAATCGACAAAAATACAGTTTCTAGCTAAAATTTGATGGTTTCGTTGCACTTTCCGAGCCCGTAGGGTATCTGAGTGGCTTAAAAGTACAAGAAAACACTCCAAAAGTGACGTTTCTGAAGAATTTTAACAGTTTTCATGTATCTACGAACGCCAGAATGCATAAAATTGACCTAAACGTCTCCTTTTCCTATTCTGAGTCGATTCTGCATTCTTTAAGTGTGTTTGGTGGCTCAGAACCATCAAAAATCGTTGAAATATAGTTCAAATTCAATAAAAATCGACAAAAATACAGTTTCTAGCTAAAATTTGATGGTTTCGTTGCACTTTCCGAGCCCGTAGGGTATCTGAGTGGCTTAAAAGTACAAGAAAACACTTCAAAAGTGACGTTTCTGAAGAATTTTAACAGTTTTCTTGTATCTACGAACGCCAGAATGCATAAAATTGACCTAAACGTCTCCTTTTCCTATTCTGAGTCGATTCTGCATGCTTTAAGTGTGTTTGGTGGCTCAGAACCATCAAAAATCGTTGAAATATAGTTCAAATTCAATAAAAATCGACAAAAATACAGTTTCTAGCTAAAATTTGATGGTTTCGTTGCACTTTCCGAGCCCGTAGGGTATCTGAGTGGCTTAAAAGTACAAGAAAACACTCCAAAAGTGACGTTTCTGAAGAATTTTAACAGTTTTCTTGTATCTACGAACGCCAGAATGCATAAAATTGACCTAAACGTCTCCTTTTCCTATTCTGAGTCGATTTTGCATTCTTTAAGTGTGTTTGGTGGCTCAGAACCATCAAAAATCGTTGAAATATAGTTCAAATTCAATAAAAATCGACAAAAATACAGTTTCTAGCTAAAATTTGATGGTTTCGTTGCACTTTCCGAGCCCGTAGGGTATCTGAGTGGCTTAAAAGTACAAGAAAACACTTCAAAAGTGACGTTTCTGAAGAATTTTAACAGTTTTCTTGTATCTACGAACGCCAGAATGCATAAAATTGACCTAAACGTCTTCTTTTCCTATTCTGAGTCGATTCTGCATGCTTTAAGTGTGTTTGGTGGCTCAGAACCATCAAAAATCGTTGAAATATAGTTCAAATTCAATAAAAATCCACAAAAATACAGTTTCTAGCTAAAATTTGATGGTTTCGTTGCACTTTCCGAGTCCGTAGGGTATCTAAGTGGCTTAAAAGTACAAGAAAACACTTCAAAAGTGACGTTTCTGAAGAATTTTTACAGTTTTCTTGTATCTACGAACGCCAGAATGCATAAAATTGACCTAAACGTCTCCTTTTCCTATTCTGAGTCGATTCTGCATGCTTTAAGTGTGTTTGGTGGCTCAGAACCATCAAAAATCGTTGAAATATAGTTCAAATTCAATAAAAATCGACAAAAATACAGTTTCTAGCTAAAATTTGATGGTTTCGTTGCACTTTCCGAGCCCGTAGGGTATCTGAGTGGCTTAAAAGTACAAGAAAACACTCCAAAAGTGACGTTTCTGAAGAATTTTAACAGTTTTCTTGTATCTACGAACGCCAGAATGCATAAAATTGACCTAAACGTCTCCTTTTCCTATTCTGAGTCGATTCTGCATGCTTTAAGTGTGTTTGGTGGCTCAGAACCATCAAAAATCGTTGAAATATAGTTCAAATTCAATAAAAATCGACAAAAATACAGTTTCTAGCTAAAATTTGATGGTTTCGTTGCACTTTCCGAGCCCGTAGGGTATCTGAGTGGCTTAAAAGTACAAGAAAACACTTCAAAAGTGACGTTTCTGAAGAATTTTAACAGTTTTCTTGTACCTACGAATGCCAGAATGCATAAAATTGACCTAAACGTCTCCTTTTCCTATTCTGAGTCGATTCTGCTTGCTTTAAGTGTGTTTGGTGGCTCAGAACCATCAAAAATCGTTGAAATATAGTTCAAATTCAATAAAAATCGACAAAAATACAGTTTCTAGCTAAAATTTGATGGTTTCGTTGCACTTTCCGAGCCCGTAGGGTATCTGAGTGGCTTAAAAGTACAAGAAAACACTTCAAAAGTGACGTTTCTGAAGAATTTTAACAGTTTTCTTGTATCTACGAACGCCAGAATGCATAAAATCGACCTAAACGTCTCCTTTTCCTATTCTGAGTCGATTCTGCATTCTTTAAGTGTGTTTGGTGGCTCAGAACCATCAAAAATCGTTGAAATATAGTTCAAATTCAATAAAAATCGACAAAAATACAGTGTCTAGCTAAAATTTGATGGTTTCGTTGCACTTTCCGAGCCCGTTGGGTATCTGAGTGGCTTGAAAGTACAAGAAAACACTTCAAAAGTGACGTTTCTGAAGAATTTTAACAGTTTTCTTGTATCTACGAACGCCAGAATGCATAAAATTGACCTAAACGTCTTCTTTTCCTATTCTGAGTCGATTCTGCATGCTTTAAGTGTGTTTGGTGGCTCAGAACCATCAAAAATCGTTGAAATATAGTTCAAATTCAATAAAAATCCACAAAAATACAATTTCTAGCTAAAATTTGATGGTTTCGTTGCACTTTCCGAGTCCGTAGGGTATCTAAGTGGCTTAAAAGTACAAGAAAACACTTCAAAAGTGACGTTTCTGAAGAATTTTAACAGTTTTCTTGTACCTACGAATGCCAGAATGCATAAAATTGACCTAAACGTCTCCTTTTCCTATTCTGAGTCGATTCTGCTTGCTTTAAGTGTGTTTGGTGGCTCAGAACCATCAAAAATCGTTGAAATATTGTTCAAATTCAATAAAAATCGACAAAAAACAGTTTCTAGCTAAAATTTGATGGTTTCGTTGCACTTTCCGAGCCCGTCGGGTATCTGAGTGGCTTAAAAGTACAAGAAAACACTTCAAAAGTGACGTTTCTGAAGAATTTTAACAGTTTTCTTGTATCTACGAACGCCAGAATGCATAAAATTGACCTAAACGTCTTCTTTTCCTATTCTGAGTCGATTCTGCATGCTTTAAGTGTGTTTGGTGGCTCAGAACCATCAAAAATCGTTGAAATATAGTTCAAATTCAATAAAAATCCACAAAAATACAGTTTCTAGCTAAAATTTGATGGTTTCGTTGCACTTTCCGAGTCCGTAGGGTATCTGAGTGGCTTAAAAGTACAAGAAAACACTTCAAAAGTGACGTTTCTGAAGAATTTTAACAGTTTTCTTGTATCTACGAACGCCAGAATGCATAAAATTGACCTAAACGTCTACTTTTCCTATGCTGAGACGATTCTGCATGCTTTAAGTGTGTTTGGTGGCTCAGAACCGTCAAAAATCGTTGAAATATAGTTCAAATTCAATAAAAATCGACAAAAATACAGTTTCTAGCTAAAATTTGATGGTTTCGTTGCACTTTCCGAGCCCGTAGGGTATCTGAGTGGCTTAAAAGTACAAGAAAACACTTCAAAAGTGACGTTTCTGAAGAATTTTAACAGTTTTCTTGTATCTACGAACGCCAGAGTGCATAAAATTGACCTAAACGTCTCCTTTTCCTATTCGGAGTCGATTCTGCATGCTGAAAGTGTGTTTGGTGGCTCAGAACCATCAAAAATCGTTGAAATATAGTTCAAATTCAATTAAAATCGACAAAAAACAGTTTCTAGCTAAAATTTGATGGTTTCGTTGCACTTTCCGAGCCCGTAGGGTATCTGAGTGGCTTAAAAGTACAAGAAAACACTTCAAAAGTGACGTTTCTGAAGAATTTTAACAGTTTTCTTGTATCTACGAACGCCAGAATGCATAAAATTGACCTAAACGTCTCCTTTTCCTATTCTGAGTCGATTCTGCATGCTTTAAGTGTGTTTGGTGGCTCAGAACCATCAAAAATCATTGAAATATAGTTCAAATTCAATAAAAATCGACAAAAATACACTTTCTAGCTAAAATTTGATGGTTTCGTTGCACTTTCCGAGCCCGTAGGGTATCTGAGTGGCTTAAAAGTACAAGAAAACACTTCAAAAGTGACGTTTCTGAAGAATTTTAACAGTTTTCTTGTATCTACGAACGCCAGAGTGCATAAAATTGACCTAAACGTCTCCTTTTCCTATTCGGAGTCGATTCTGCATGCTGAAAGTGTGTTTGGTGGCTCAGAACCATCAAAAATCGTTGAAATATAGTTCAAATTCAATAAAAATCGACAAAAATACAGTTTCTAGCTAAAATTTGATGGTTTCGTTGCACTTTCCGAGCCCGTAGGGTATCTGAGTGGCTTAAAAGTACAAGAAAACACTTCAAAAGTGACGTTTCTGAAGAATTTTAACAGTTTTCTTGTATCTACGAACGCCAGAATGCATAAAATTGACCTAAACGTCTCCTTTTCCTATTCTGAGTCGATTCTGCATGCTTTAAGTGTGTTTGGTGGCTCAGAACCATCAAAAATCGTTGAAATATAGTTCAAATTCAATAAAAATCGACAAAAATACAGTTTCTAGCTAAAATTTGATGGTTTCGTTGCACTTTCCGAGCCCATAGGGTATCTGAGTGGCTTAAAAGTACAAGAAAACACTTCAAAAGTGACGTTTCTGAAGAATTTTAACAGTTTTCTTGTATCTACGAACGCCAGAATGCATAAAATTGACCTTAACGTCTCCTTTTCCAATTCTGAGTCGATTCTGCACTCTTTAAGTGTGTTTGGTGGCTCAGAACCATCAAAAATCGTTGAAATATGGTTCAAATTCAATAAAAATCGACAAAAATACAGTTTCTAGCTAAAATTTGATGGTTTCGTTGCACTTTCCGAGCCCGTTGGGTATCTGAGTGGCTTAAAAGTACAAGAAAACACTTCAAAAGTGACGTTTCTGAAGAATTTTAACAGTTTTCTTGTATCTACGAACGCCAGAATGCATAAAATTGACCTAAACGTCTCCTTTTCCTATTCTGAGTCGATTCTGCATGCTTTAAGTGTGTTTGGTGGCTCATAACCATCAAAAATCGTTGAAATATTGTTCAAATTCAATAAAAATAGACAAAAATACAGTTTCTAGCTAAAATTTGATGGTTTCGTTGCACTTTCCGAGCCCGTAGGGTATCTGAGTGGCTTAAAAGTACAAGAAAACACTTCAAAAGTGACGTTTCTGAAGAATTTTAACAGTTTTCTTGTATCTACGAACGCCAGAATGCATAAAATTGACCTAAACGTCTCCTTTTCCTATTCTGAGTCGATTCTGCATGCTTTAAGTGTGTTTGGTGGCTCAGAACCATCGAAAATCGTTGAAATATAGTTCAAATTCAATAAAAATCGACAAAAATACAGTTTCTAGCTAAAATTTGATGGTTTCGTTGCACTTTCCGAGCCCGTAGTGTATCTGAGTGGCTTAAAAGTACAAGAAAACACTTCAAAAGTGACGTTTCTGAAGAATTTTAACAGTTTTCTTGTATCTACGAACGCCAGAATGCATAAAATTGACCTAAACGTCTCCTTTTCCTATTGTGAGTCGATTCTGCATGCTTTAAGTGTGTTTGGTGGCTCAGAACCATCAAAAATCGTTGAAATATAGTTCAAATTCAATAAAAATCGACAAAAATACAGTTTCTAGCTAAAATTTGATGGTTTCGTTGCACTTTCCGAGCCCATAGGTTATCTGAGTGGCTTAAAAGTACAAGAAAACACTTCAAAAGTGACGTTTCTGTAGAATTTTAACAGTTTTCTTGTATCTACGAATGCCAGAATGCATAAAATTTACCTAAACGTCTCCTTTTCCTATTCTGAGTCGATTCTGCATGCTTTAAGTGTGTTTGGTGGCTCAGAACCATCAAAAATCGTTGAAATATAGTTCAAATTGAATAAAATCGACAAAAATACAGTTTCTAGCTAAAATTTGATGGTTTCGTTTCACTTTCCGAGCCCGTAGGGTATCTGAGTGGCTTAAAAGTACAAGAAAACACTTCAAAAGTGACGTTTCTGAAGAATTTTAACAATTTTCTTGTATCTACGAACGCCAGAATGCATAAAATTGACCTAAACGTCTCTTTTTCCTATTCTGAGTCGATTCTGCATGCTTTAAGTGTGTTTGGTGGCTCAGAAACATCAAAAATCGTTGAAATATAGTTCAAATTCAATAAAAATCGACAAAAAACAGTTTCTAGCTAAAATTTGATGGTTTCGTTGCACTTTCCGAGCCCGTAGGGTATCTGAGTGGCTTAAAAGTACAAGAAAACACTTCAAAAGTGACGTTTCTGAAGAATTTTAACAGTTTTCTTGGATCTACGAACGCCAGAATGCATAAAATTGACCTAAACGTCTCCTTTTCCTATTCTGAGTCGATTCTGCATGCTTTAAGTGTGTTTGGTGGCTCAGAACCATCAAAAATCGTTGAAATATAGTTCAAATTCAATAAAAATCGACAAAAATACAGTTTCTAGCTAAAATTTGATGGTTTCGTTGCACTTTCCGAGCCCGTAGGTTATCTGAGTGGCTTAAAAGTACAAGAAAACACTTCAAAAGTGACGTTTCTGAAGAATTTTAACAGTTTTCTTGTATCTACGAACGCCAGAATGCATAAAATGGACCTAAACGTCTCCTTTTCCTATTCTGAGTCGATTCTGCATGCTTTAAGTGTGTTTGGTGGCTCAGAACCATCAAAAATCGTTGAAATATAGTTCAAATTCAATAAAAATCGACAAAAATACAGTTTCTAGCTAAAATTTGATGGTTTCGTTGCACTTTCCGAGCCCGTAGGTTATCTGAGTGGCTTAAAAGTACAAGAAAACACTTCAAAAGTGACGTTTCTGAAGAATTTTAACAGTTTTCTTGTATCTACGAACGCCAGAAAGCATAAAATGGACCTAAACGTCTCCTTTTCCTATTCTGAGTCGATTCTGCATGCTTTAAGTGTGTTTGGTGGCTCAGAACCATCAAAAATCGTTGAAATATAGTTCAAATTCAATAAAAATCGACAAAAATACACTTTCTAGCTAAAATTTGATGGTTTCGTTGCACTTTCCGAGCCCGTAGGGTATCTGAGTGGCTTAAAAGTACAAGAAAACACTTCAAAAGTGACGTTTCTGAAGAATTTTAACAGTTTTCTTGTATCTACGAACGCCAGAATGCATAGAATTGACCTAAACGTCTCCTTTTCCTATTCTGAGTCGATTCTGCATGCTTTAAGTGTGTTTGGAGGCTCAGAACCATCAAAAATCGTTGAAATATAGTTCAAATTCAATAAAAATCGACAAAAATACAGTTTCTAGCTAAAATTTGATGGTTTCGTTGCACTTTCCGAGCCCGTAGGGTATCTGAGTGGCTTAAAAGTACAAGAAAACACTTCAAAAGTGACGTTTCTGAAGAATTTTAACAGTTTTCTTGTATCTACGAACGCCAGAATGCATAAAATTGACCTAAACGTCTCCTTTTCCTATTCTGAGTCGATTCTGCATGCTTAAAGTGTGTTTGGTGGCTCAGAACCATCAAAAATCGTTGAAATATAGTTCACATTCGATAAAAATCGACAAAAATACAGTTTCTAGCTAAAATTTGATGGTTTCGTTGCACTTTCCGAGCCCGTAGGGTATCTGAGTGGCTTAAAAGTACAAGAAAACACTTCAAAAGTGACGTTTCTGAAGAATTTTAACAGTTTTCTTGCATCTACGAACGCCAGAATGCATAAAATTGACCTAAACGTCTCCTTTTCCTATTCTGAGTCGATTCTGCATGCTTTAAGTGTGTTTGGTGGCTCAGAACCATCAAAAATCGTTGAAATATAGTTCAAATTCAATAAAAATCGACAAAAATACAGTTTCTAGCTAAAATTTGATGGTTTCGTTGCACTTTCCGAGCCCGTAGGTTATCTGAGTGGCTTAAAAGTACAAGAAAACACTTCAAAAGTGACGTTTCTGAAGAATTTTAACAGTTTTCTTGTACCTACGAAAGCCAGAATGCATAAAATTGACCTAAACGTCTCCTTTTCCTATTCTGAGTCGATTCTGCTTGCTTTAAGTGTGTTTGGTGGCTCAGAACCATCACAAATCGTTGAAATATAGTTCAAATTCAATAAAAGTCGACAACAATACAGTTTCTAGCTAAAATTTGATGGTTTCGTTGCACTTTCCGAGCCCGTAGGGTATCTGAGTGGCTTAAAAGTACAAGAAAACACTTCAAAAGTGACGTTTCTGAAGAATTTTAACAGTTTTCCTGTATCTACGAACGCCAGAATGCATAAATTTGACCTAAACGTCTCCTTTTCCTATTCTGAGCCGATTCTGCATGCTTTAAGTGTGTTTGGTGGCTCAGAACCATCAAAAATCGTTGAAATATAGTTCAAATTCAATAAAAATCGACAAAAATACAGTTTCTAGCTAAAATTTGATGGTTTCGTTGCACTTTCCGAGCCCGTAGGGAATCTGAGTGGCTTAAAAGTACAAGAAAACACTTCAAAAGTGACGTTTCTGAAGAATTTTAACAATTTTCTTGTATCTACGAACGCCAGAATGCATAAAATTGACCTAAACGTCTCTTTTTCCTATTCTGAGTCGATTCTGCATGCTTTAAGTGTGTTTGGTGGCTCAGAACTATTAAAAATCGTTGAAATATAGTTCAAATTCAACAAAAATCGACAAAAATACAGTTTCTAGCTAAAATTTGATGGTTTCGTTGCACTTTCCGAGCTCGTAGGGTATCTGAGTGGCTTAAAAGTACAAGAAAACACTTCAAAACTGACGTTTCTGAAGAATTTTAACAGTTTTCTTATATCTACGAACGCCAGAATGCATAAAATTGACCTAAACGTCTCCTTTTCCTATTCTGAGTCGATTCTGCATGCTTTAAGTGTGTTTGGTGGCTCAGAACCATCAAAAATCGTTGAAATATAGTTCAAATTCAATAAAAATCGACAAAAATACAGTTTCTAGCTAAAATTTGATGGTTTCGTTGCACTTTCCGAGCCCGTAGGGTATCTGAGTGGCTTAAAAGTACAAGAAAACACTTCAAAAGTGACGTTTCTGAAGAATTTTAACAGTTTTCCTGTATCTACGACCGCCAGAATGCATCAAATTGACCTAAACGTCTCCTTTTCCTATTCTGAGTCGATTCTGCATGCTTTAAGTGTGTTTGGTGGCTCAGAACCATCAAAAATCGTTGAAATATAGTTCAAATTCAATAAAAATCGACAAAAATACAGTTTCTAGCTAAAATTTGATGGTTTCGTTGCACTTTCCGAGCCCGTAGGGTATCTGAGTGGCTTAAAAGTACAAGAAAACACTTCAAAAGTGACGTTTCTGAAGAATTTTAACAGTTTTCTTGTATCTACGAACGCCAGAGTGCATAAAATTGACCTAAACGTCTCCTTTTCCTATTCTGAGTCGATTCTGCATGCTTTAAGTGTGTTTGGTGGCTCAGAACCATCAAAAATCGTTGAAATATAGTTCAAATTCAATAAAAATCGAAAAAAATACAGTTTCTAGCTAAAATTTGATGGTTTCGTTGCACTTTCCGAGCCCGTAGGGTATCTGAGTGGCTTAAAAGTACAAGAAAACACTTGAAAAGTGACGTTTCTGAAGAATCTTAACAGTTTTCTTGTATCAACGAACGCCAGAATGCATAAAATTCGAACTATATTTCAACGATTTTTGATGGTTCAGAATAGGAAAAGGAGACGTTTAGGTCAATTTTATGCATTCTGGCGTTCGTAGATACAAGAAAACTGTTAAAATTCTTCAGAAACGTCACTCTTGAAGTGTTTTCTTGTACTTTTTAGCCACTCAGATACCCTACGGGCTCGGAAAGTGCAACGAAACCATCAAATTTTAGCTAGAAAATGTATTTTTGTCGATTTTTATTGAATTTGAACTATATTTCAACGATTTTTGATGGTTCTGAGCCACCAAACACACTTAAAGCATGCAGAATCGACTCAGAATAGGAAAAGGAGACGTTTAGGTCAATTTTATGCATTCTGGCGTTCGTAGATACAAGAAAACTGTTAAAATTCTTCAGAAACGTCACTTTTGAAGTGTTTTATTGTACTTTTAAGCCACTCAGATACCCTACGGGCTCGGAAAGTGCAACGAAACCATCAAATTTTAGCTAGAAACTGTATTTTTGTCGATTTTTATTGAATTTGAACTATATTTCAACGATTTTTGATGGTTCTGAGCCACCAAACACACTTAAAGCATGCAGAATCGAATCAGAATAGGAAAAGGAGACGTTTAGGTCAATTTTATGCATTCTGGCGTTCGTAGATACAAGAAAACTGTTAAAATTCTTCAGAAACGTCACTTTTGAAGTGTTTTCTTGTACTTTTAAGCCACTCAGATACCCTACGGGCTCGGAAAGTGCAACGAAACCATCAAATTTTAGCTAGAAACTGTATTTTTGTCGATTTTTATTGAATTTGAACTATATTTCAACGATTTTTGATGGTTCTGAGCCACCAAACACACTTAAAGCATGCAGAATCGACTCAGAATAGGAAAAGGAGACGTTTAGGTCAATTTTATGCATTCTGGCGTTAGTAGATACAAGAAAACTGTTAAAATTCTTCAGAAACGTCACTTTTGAAGTGTTTTCTTGTACTTTTAAGCCACTCAGATACCCAACGGGCTCGGAAAGTGCAACGAAACCATCAAATTTTAGCTAGAAACTGTATTTTTGTCGATTTTTATTGAATTTGAACTATATTTCAACGATTTTTGATGGTTCTGAGCCACCAAACACACTTAAAGCATGCAGAATCGACTCAGAATAGGAAAAGGAGACGTTTAGGTCAATTTTATGCATTCTGGCGTTCGTAGATACAAGAAAACTGTTAAAATTCTTCAGAAACGTCACTTTTGAAGTGTTTTCTTGTACTTTTAAGCCACTCAGATACCCTACGGGCTCGGAAAGTGCAACGAAACCATCAAATTTTAGCTAGAAACTGTATTTTTATCGATTTTTATTGAATTTGAACTATACTTCAACGATTTTTGATGGTTCTGAGCCACCAAACACACTTAAAGCATGCAGAATCGACTCAGAATAGGAAAAGGAGACGTTTAGGTCAATTTTATGCATTCTGGCGTTCGTAGATACAAGAAAACTGTTAAAATTCTTCAGAAACGTCACTTTTGAAGTGTTTTCTGGTACTTTTAAGCCACTCAGATACCCTACGGGCTCGGAAAGTGCAACGAAACCATCAAATTTTAGCTAGAAACTGTATTTTTGTCGATTTTTATTGAATTTGAACTATATTTCAACGATTTTTGATGGTTCTGAGCCACCAAACACACTTAAAGCATGCAGAATCGACTCAGAATAGGAAAAGGAGACGTTTAGGTCGATTTTATGCATTCTGGCGTTCGTAGATACAAGAAAACTGTTAAAATTCTTCAAAAACGTCACTTTTGAAGTGTTTTCTTGTACTTTTAAGCCACTCAGATACCCTACGGGCTCGGAAAGTGCAACGAAACCATCAAATTTTAGCTAGAAACTGTATTTTTGTCGATTTTTATTGAATTTGAACTATATTTCAACGATTTTTGATGGTTCTGAGCCACCAAACACACTTAAAGCATCCAGAATCCACTCAGAATAGGAAAAGGAGACGTTTAGGTCAATTTTATGCATTCTGGCGTTCGTAGATACAAGAAAACTGTTAAAATTCTTCAGAAACGTCACTTTTCAAGTGTTTTCTTGTACTTTTAAGCCACTCAGATACCCTACGGGCTCGAAAAGTGCAACGAAACCATCAAATTTTAGCTAGAAACTGTATTTTTGTCGATTTTTATTGAATTCGAACAATATTTCAACGATTTTTGATGGTTCTGAGCCACCAAACACACTTAAAGCATGCAGAATCGACTCAGAATAGGAAAAGAAGACGTTTAGGTCAATTTTATGCATTCTGGCGTTCGTAGATTCAAGAAAACTGTTAAAATTCTTCAGAAACGTCACTTTTGAACTGTTTTCTTGTACTTTTTAGCCACTCAGATACCCTACGGGCTCGGAAAGTGCAACGAAACCATCAAATTTTAGCTAGAAAATGTATTTTTGTCGATTTTTATTGAATTTGAACTATATTTCAACAATTTTTGATGGTTCTGAGCCACCAAACACACTTAAAGCATGCAGAATCGACTCAGAATAGGAAAAGGAGACGTTTAGGTCAATTTTATGCATTCTGGCGTTCGTAGATACAAGAAAACTGTTAAAATTCTTCAGAAACGTCACTTTTGAAGTGTTTTCTTGTACTTTTAAGCCACTCAGATACCCAACGGGCTCGGAAAGTGCAACGAAACCATCAAATTTTAGCTAGAAACTGTATTTTTGTCGATTTTTATTGAATTTGAACTCTATTTCAACGATTTTTGATGGTTCTGAGCCACCAAACACACTTAAAGCATGCAGAATCGACTCAGAATAGGAAAAAGAGACGTTTGGGTCAGTTTTATGCATTCTGGCGTTCGTAGATACAAGAAAATTGTTAAAATTCTTCAGAAACGTCACTTTTGAAGTGTTTTCTTGTACTTTTAAGCCACTCAGATACCCAACGGGCTCGGAAAGTGCAACGAAACCATCAAATTTTAGCTAGAAACTGTATTTTTGTCGATTTTTATTGAATTTGAACTATATTTCAACGATTTTTGATGGTTCTGAGCCACCAAACACACTTAAAGCAGGCAGAATCGACTCAGAATAGGAAAAGGAGACGTTTAGGTTAATTTTATGCATTCTGGCGTTCGTAGATACAAGAAAACTGTTAAAATTCTTCAGAAACGTCACTTTTGAAGTGTTTTCTTGTACTTTTAAGCCACTCAGATACCCTACGGGCTCGGAAAGTGCAACGAAACCATCAAATTTTAGCTAGAAACTGTATTTTTGTCGATTTTTATTGAATTTGAACTATATTTCAACGATTTTTGATGGTTCTGAGCCACCAAACACACTTAAAGCATGCAGAATCGACTCAGAATAGGAAAAGGAGACGCTTAGGTCAATTTTATGCATTCTGGCGTTCGTAGATACAAGAAAACTGTTAAAATTCTTCAGAAACGTCACTTTTGAAGTGTTTTCTTGTACTTTTAAGCCAATCAGATACCCTACGGGCTCGAAAAGTGCAACGAAACCATCAAATTTTAGCTAGAAACTGTATTTTTGTCGATTTTTATTGAATTCGAACAATATTTCAACGATTTTTGATGGTTCTGAGCCACCAAACACACTTAAAGCATGCAGAATCGACTCAGAATAGGAAAAGGAGACGTTTAGGTCAATTTTATGCATTCTGGCGTTCGTAGATTCAAGAAAACTGTTAAAATTCTTCAGAAACGTCACTTTTGAAGTGTTTTCTTGTACTTTTTAGCCACTCAGATACCCTACGGGCTCGGAAAGTGCAACGAAACCATCAAATTTTAGCTAGAAAATGTATTTTTGTCGATTTTTATTGAATTTGAACTATATTTCAACGATTTTTGATGGTTCTGAGCCACCAAACACACTTAAAGCATGCAGAATCGACTCAGAATAGGAAAAGGAGACGTTTAGGTCAGTTTTATGCATTCTGGCGTTCGTAGATACAAGAAAACTGTTAAAATTCTTGAGAAACGTCACTTTTGAAGTGTTTTCTTGTACTTTTAAGCCACTCAGATACCCTACGGGCTCGGAAAGTGCAACGAAACCATCAAATTTTAGCTAGAAACTGTATTTTTGTCGATTTTTATTGAATTTGAACTATATTTCAACGATTTTTGATGGTTCTGAGCCACCAAACACACTTAAAGCATGCAGAATCGACTCAGAATAGGAAAAGGAGACGTTTAGGTCAATTTTATGCATTCTGGCGTTCGTAGATACAAGAAAACTGTTAAAATTCTTCAGAAACGTCACTTTTGAAGTGTTTTCTTGTACTTTTAAGCCACTCGGATACCCAACGGGCTCGGAAAGTGCAACGAAACCATCAAATTTTAGCTAGAAACTGTATTTTTGTCGATTTTTATTGAATTTGAACTATATTTCAACGATTTTTGATAGTTCTGAGCCACCAAACACACTTAAAGCATGCAGAATCGACTCAGAATAGGAAAAGGAGACGTTTAGGTCAATTTTATGCATTCTGGCGTTCGTAGATACAAGAAAACTGTTAAAATTCTTCAGAAACGTCACTTTTGAAGTGTTTTCTTGTACTTTTAAGCCACTCAGATACCCAACGGGCTCGGAAAGTGCAACGAAACCATCAAATTTTAGCTAGAAACTGTATTTTTGTCGATTTTTATTGAATTTGAACTATATTTCAACGATTTTTGATAGTTCTGAGCCACCAAACACACTTAAAGCATGCAGAATCGACTCAGAATAGGAAAAGGAGACGTTTAGGTCAATTTTATGCATTATGGCGTTCGTAGATACAAGAAAACTGTTAAAATTCTTCAGAAGCGTCAGTCTTGAAGTGTTTTCTTGTACTTTTAAGCCACTCAGATACCCTACGGGCTCGGAAAGTGCAACGAAACCATCAAATTTTAGCTAGAAACTGTATTTTTGTCGATTTTTATTGAATTTGAACTATATTTCAACGATTTTGGATAGTTCTGAGCCACCAAACACACTTAAAGCATGCAGAATCGACTCAGAATAGGAAAAGGAGACGTTTAGGTCAATTTTATGCATTCTGGCGTTCGTAGATACAAGAAAACTGTTAAAATTCTTCAGAAACGTCACTTTTGAAGTGTTTTCTTGTACTTTTAAGCCACTCAGATACCCAACGGGCTCGGAAAGTGCAACGAAACCATCAAATTTTAGCTAGAAACTGTATTTTTGTCGATTTTTATTGAATTTGAACTATATTTCAACGATTTTTGATGGTTCTGAGCCACCAAACACACTTAAAGCATGCAGAATCGACTCAGAATAGGAAAAGGAGACGTTTAGGTCAATTTTATGCATTCTGGCGTTCGTAGATACAAGAAAACTGTTAAAATTCTTCAGAAACGTCACTTTTGAAGTGTTTTCTTGTACTTTTAAGCCACTCAGATACCCAACGGGCTCGGAAAGTGCAACGAAACCATCAAATTTTAGCTAGAAACTGTATTTTTGTTGATTTTTATTGAATTTGAACTATATTTCAACGATTTTTGATGGTTCTGAGCCACCAAACACACTTAAAGCATGCAGAATCGACTCAGAATAGGAAAAAGAGACGTTTAGGTCAGTTTTATGCATTCTGGCGTTCGTAGATACAAGAAAATTGTTAAAATTCTTCAGAAACGTCACTTTTGAAGTGTTTTCTTGTACTTTTAAGCCACTCAGATACCCTACGGGCTCGGAAAGTGCAACGAAACCATCAAATTTTAGCTAGAAACTGTATTTTTGTCGATTTTTATTGAATTTGAACTATATTTCAACGATTTTTGATGGTTCTGAGCCACCAAACACACTTAAAGCATGCAGAATCGACTCAGAATAGGAAAAGGAGACGTTTAGGTCAATTTTATGCATTCTGGCGTTCGTAGATACAAGAAAACTGTTAAAATTCTTCAGAAACTACACTTTTGAAGTGTTTTCTTGAACTTTTAAGCCACTCAGATACCCTATGGGCTCGGAAAGTGCAAAGAACCCATATTTCAACGATTTTTGATGGTTCTGAGCCACCAAACACACTTAAAGCATGCAGAATCGACTCAGAATAGGAAAAGGAGACGTTTAGGTCAATTTTATGCATTCTGGCGTTCGTAGATACAGGAAAACTGTTAAAATTCTTCAGAAACGTCACTTTTGAAGTGTTTTCTTGTACTTTTAAGCCACTCAGATACCCTACGGGCTCGGAAAGTGCAACGAAACCATCAAATTTTAGCTAGAAACTGTATTGTTGTCGATTTTAATTGAATTTGAACTATATTTCAACGATTTGTGATGGTTCTGAGCCACCAAACACACTTAAAGCAAGCAGAATCGACTCAGAATAGGAAAAGGAGACGTTTAGGTCAATTTTATGCATTCTGGCATTCGTAGGTACAAGAAAACTGTTAAAACTCTTCAGAAACGTCACTTTTGAAGTGTTTTCTTGTACTTTTAAGCCACTCAGATAACCTACGGGCTCGGAAAGTGCAACGAAACCATCAAATTTTAGCTAGAAACTGTATTTTTGTCGATTTTTATTGAATTTGAACTATATTTCAACGATTTTTGATGGTTCTGAGCCACCAAACACACTTAAAGCATGCAGAATCGACTCAGAATAGGAAAAGGAGACGTTTAGGTCAATTTTATGCATTCTGGCGTTCGTAGATGCAAGAAAACTGTTAAAATTCTTCAGAAACATCACTTTTGAGGTGTTTTCTTGTACTTTTAAGCCACTCAGATACCCTACGGGCTCGGAAAGTGCAACGAAACCATCAAATTTTAGCTAGAAACTGTATTTTTGTCGATTTTTATTGAATTTGAACTATATTTCAACGATTTTTGATGGTTCCGAGCCACCAAACACACTTAAAGCATGCAGAATCGACTCAGAATAGGAAAAGGAGACGTTTAGGTCAATTTTATGCATTCTGGCGTTCGTAGATACAAGAAAACTGTTAAAATTCTTCAGAAACGTCACTTTTGAAGTTTTTTCTTGTACTTTTAAGCCACTCAGATACCCTACGGGCTCGGAAAGTGCAACGAAACCATCAAATTTTAGCTAGAAACTGTATTTTTGTCGATTTTTATTGAATTTGAACTATATTTCAACGATTTTTGATGGTTCTGAGCCACCAAACACACTTAAAGCATGCAGAATCGACTCAGAATAGGAAAAGGAGACGTTTAGGTCAATTTTATGCATTCTGGCGTTCGTAGATACAAGAAAACTGTTAAAATTCTTCAGAAACGTCACTTTTGAAGTGTTTTCTTGTACTTTTAAGCCACTCAGATACCCTACGAACGCCAGAATGCATAAAATTGACCTAAACGTCTCCTTTTCCTATTCTGAGTCGATTCTGCATGCTTTAAGTGTGTTTGGTGGCTCAGAACCATCAAAAATCGTTGAAATATAGTTCAAATTCAATAAAAATCGACAAAAATACAGTTTCTAGCTGAAATTTGATGGTTTCGTTGCACTTTCCGAGCCCGTAGGTTATCTGAGTGGCTTAAAAGTACAAGAAAACACTTCAAAAGTGACGTTTCTGAAGAATTTTAACAGTTTTCTTGTATCTACGAACGCCAGAATGCATAAAATTGACCTAAACGTCTCCTTTTCGTATTCTGAGTCGATTCTGCATGCTTTAAGTGTGTTTGGTGGCTCAGAACCATCAAAAATCGTTGAAATATAGTTCAAATGCAATAAAAATCGACAAAAATACAGTTTCTAGCTAAAATTTGATGGTTTCGTTGCACTTTCCGAGCCCGTAGGGTATCTGAGTGGCTTAAAAGTACAAGAAAACACTTCAAAAGTGACGTTTCTGAAGAATTTTAACAGTTTTCTTGTATCTACGAACGCCAGAATGCATAAAATTGACCTAAACGTCTCCTTTTCCTATTCTGAGTCGATTCTGCATGCTTTAAGTGTGTTTGGTGGCTCAGAACCATCAAAAATCGTTGAAATATAGTTCAAATTCAATAAAAATCGACAAAAATACAGTTTCTAGCTAAAATTTGATGGTTTCGTTGCACTTTCCGAGCCCGTAGGGTATCTGAGTGGCTTAAAAGTACAAGAAAACACTTCAAAAGTGACGTTTCTGAAGAATTTTAACAGTTTTCTTGTATCTACGAACGCCAGAATGCATAAAATTGACCTAAACTACTCATTTTCCTATTCTGAGTCGATTCTGCATGCTTTAAGTGTGTTTGGTGGCTCAGAACCATCAAAAATCGTTGAAATATAGTTCAAATTCAATAAAAATCGACAAAAATACAGTTTCTAGCTAAAATTTGATGGTTTCGTTGCACTTTCCGAGCCCGTAGGGTATTTGAGTGGCTTAAAAGTACAAGAAAACACTTCAAAAGTGACGTTTCTGAAGAATTTTAACAGTTTTCTTGTATCTACGAACGCCAGAATGCATAAAATTGACCTAAACATCTCCTTTTCCTATTCTGAGTCGATTCTGCATGCTTTAAGTGTGTTTGGTGGCTCAGAACCATCAAAAATCGTAGAAATATAGTTCAAATTCAATAAAAATCGACAAAAATACAGTTTCTAGCTAAAATTTGATGGTTTCGTTGCACTTTCCGAGCCCATAGGGTATCTGAGTGGCTTAAAAGTACAAGAAAACACTTCAAAAGTGAAGTTTCTGAAGAACTTTAACAGTTTTCTTGTATCTACGAACGCCAGAATGCATAAAATTGACCTAAACGTCTCCTTTTCCTATTCTGAGTCGATTCTGCATGCTTTAAGTGTGTTTGGTGGCTCAGAACCATCAAAAATCGTTGAAATATAGTTCAAATTCAATAAAAATCGACAAAAATACAGTTTCTAGCTAAAATTTGATGGTTTCGTTGCTCTTTCCGAGCCCGTAGTTTATCTGAGTGGCTTAAAAGTACAAGAAAACACTTCAAAAGTGACGTTTCTGAAGAATTTTAACAGTTTTCTTGTATCTACGAACGCCAGAATGCATAAAATTGACCTAAACGTCTCCTTTTCCTATTCTGAGTCGATTCTGCATGCTTTAAGTGTGTTTGGTGGCTCAGAACCATCAAAAATCGTTGAAATATAGTTCAAATTCAATAAAAATCGACAAAAATACAGTTTCTAGCTAAAATTTGATGGTTTCGTTTCACTTTCCGAGCCCGTAGGGTATCTGAGTGGCTTAAAAGTACAAGAAAACACTTCAAAAGTGACGTTTCTGAAGAATTTTAACAGTTTTCTTGTATCTACGAACGCCAGAATGCATAAAATTGACCTAAACGTCTCCTTTTCTTATTCTGAGTCGATTCGGCATGCTTTAAGTGTGTTTGGTGGCTCAGAACCATCAAAAATCGTTGAAATATAGTTCAAATTCAATAAAAATCGACAAAAATACAGTTTCTAGCTAAAATTTGATGGTTTCGTTGCTCTTTCCGAGCCCGTAGGGTATCTGAGTGGCTTAAAAGTACAAGAAAACACTTCAAAAGTGACGTTTCTGAAGAATTTTAACAGTTTTCTTGTATCTACGAACGCCAGAATGCATAAATTTGACCTAAACGTCTCCTTTTCCTATTCTGAGTCGATTCTGCATGCTTTAAGTGTGTTTGGTGGCTCAGAACCATCAAAAATCGTTGAAATATAGTTCAAATTCAATAAAAATCGACAAAAATACAGTTTCTAGCTAAAATTTGATGGTTTCGTTGCACTTTCCGAGCCCATTGGGTATCTGAGTGGCTTAAAAGTACAAGAAAACACTTCAAAAGTGACGTTTCTGTAGAATTTTAACAGTTTTCTTGTATCTACGAACGCCAGAATGCATAAAATTTACCTAAACGTCTCCTTTTCCTATTCTGAGTCGATTCTGCATGCTTTAAGTGTGTTTGGTGGCTCAGAACCATCAAAAATCGTTGAAATATAGTTCAAATTCATTAAAAATCGACAAAAATACAGTTTCTAGCTAAAATTTGATGGTTTCGTTGCACTTTCCGAGACCGTCGGGTATCTGAGTGGCTTAAAAGTACAAGAAAACACTTCAAAAGTGACGTTTCTGAAGAATTTTAACAGTTTTCTTGTATCTACGAACGCCAGAATGCATAAATTTGACCTAAACGTCTCCTTTTCCTATTGTGAGTCGATTCTGCATGCTTTAAGTGTGTTTGGTGGCTCAGAACCATCAAAAATCGTTGAAATATAGTTCAAATTCAATAAAAATCGACAAAAATACAGTTTCTAGCTAAAATTTGATGGTTTCGTTGCACTTTCCGAGCCCATAGGGTATCTGAATGGCTTAAAAGTACAAGAAAACACTTCAAAAGTGACGTTTCTGTAGAATTTTAACAGTTTTCTTGTATCTACGAACGCCAGAATGCATAAAATTTACCTAAAGGTCTCATTTTCCTATTCTGAGTCGATTCTGCATGCTTTAAGTGTGTTTGGTGGCTCAGAACCATCAAAAATCGTTGAAATATAGTTCAAATTCAATAAAAATCGACAAAAATACAGTTTCTAGCTAAAATTTGATGGTTTCGTTGCACTTTCCGAGCCCGTAGGGTATCTGAGTGGCTTAAAAGTACAAGAAAACACTTCAAAAGTGACGTTTCTGAAGAATTTTAACAGTTTTCTTGTATCTACGAACGCCAGAATGCATAAATTTGACCTAAACGTCTCCTTTTCCTATTCTGAGTCGATTCTGCATGTTTTAAGTGTGTTTGGTGGCTCTTAACCATCAAAAATCGTTGAAATATAGTTCAAATTCAATAAAAATCGACAAAAATACAGTTTCTAGCTAAAATTTGATGGTTTCGTTGCACTTTCCGAGCCCGTAGGGTATCTGAGTGGCTTAAAAGTACAAGAAAACACTTCAAAAGTGACGTTTCTGGAGAATTTTAACAGTTTTCTTGTATCTACGAACGCCAGAATGCATAAAATTGACCTAAACGTCTCCTTTTCCTATTCTGAGTCGATTCTGCATGCTTTAAGTGTGTTTGGTGGCTCAGAACCATCAAAAATCGTTGAAATATAGTTCAAATTCAATAAAAATCGACAAAAATACAGTTTCTAGCTAAAATTTGATGGTTTCGTTGCACTTTCCAAGCCCGTAGGGTATCTGAGTGGCTTAAAAGTACAAGAAAACACTTCAAAAGTGCCGTTTCTGAAGAATTTTAACAGTTTTCTTGTATCTACGAACGCCAGAATGCATAAAATTGACCTAAACGTCTCCTTTTCCTATTCTGAGTCGATTCTGCATGCTTTAAGTGTGTTTGGTGGCTCAGAACCATCAAAAATCGTTGAAATATAGTTCAAATTCAATAAAAATCGACAAAAATACAGTTTCTAGCTAAAATTTGATGGTTTCGTTGCACTTTCCGAGCCCATAGGGTATCTGAGTGGCTTAAAAGTACAAGAAAACACTTCAAAAGTGACGTTTCTGTAGAATTTTAACAGTTTTCTTGTATCTACGAACGCCAGAATGCATAAAATTGACCTAAACGTCTCCTTTTCCTATTCTGAGTCGATTCTGCATGCTTTAAGTGTGTTTGGTGGCTCAGAACCATCAAAAATCGTTGAAATATAGTTCAAATTCAATAAAAATCGACAAAAATACAGTTTCTAGCTAAAATTTGATGGTTTCGTTGCACTTTCCAAGCCCGTAGGGTATCTGAGTGGCTTAAAAGTACAAGAAAACACTTCAAAAGTGACGTTTCTGAAGAATTTTAACAGTTTTCTTGTATCTACGAACGCCAGAATGCATAAAATTGACCTAAACGTCTCCTTTTACTATTCTGAATCTATTCTGCATGCTTTAAGTGTGTTTGGTGGCTCAGAACCATCAAAAATCGTTGAAATATAGTTCAAATTCAATAAAAATCGACAAAAATACAGTTTCTAGCTAAAATTTTATGGTTTCGTTGCACGTTCCGAGCCCGTTGGGTCTCTGAGTGGCTTAAAAGTACAAGAAAACACTTCAAAAGTGACGTTTCTGAAGAATTTTAACAATTTTCTTGTATCTACGATCGCTAGAATGCATAAAATTGACCTAAACGTCTCTTTTTCCTATTCTGAGTCGATTCTGCATGCTTTAAGTGTGTTTGGTGGCTCAGAACCATCAAAAATCGTTGAAATATAGTTCAAATTCAATAAAAATCGACAAAAATACAGTTTCTAGCTAAAATTTGATGGTTTCGTTGCACTTTCCGAGCCCATAGGGTATCTGAGTGGCTTAAAAGTACAAGAAAACACTTCAAAAGTGACGTTTCTGTAGAATTTTAACAGTTTTCTTGTATCTACGAACGCCAGAATGCATAAAATTGACCTAAACGTCTCCTTTTCCTATTCTGAGTCGATTCTGCATGCTTTAAGTGTGTTTGGTGGCTCAGAACCATCAAAAATCGTTGAAATATAGTTCAAATTCAATAAAAATCGACAAAAATACAGTTTCTAGCTAAAATTTTATGGTTTCGTTGCACGTTCCGAGCCCGTAGGGTCTCTGAGTGGCTTAAAAGTACAAGAAAACACTTCAAAAGTGACGTTTCTGAAGAATTTTAACAATTTTCTTGTATCTACGATCGCTAGAATGCATAAAATTGACCTAAACGTCTCTTTTTCCTATTCTGAGTCGATTCTGCATGCTTTAAGTGTGTTTGGTGGCTCAGAACCATCAAAAATCGTTGAAATATAGTTCAAATTCAATAAAAATCGACAAAAATACAGTTTCTAGCTAAAATTTGATGGTTTCGTTGCACTTTCCGAGCCCATAGGGTATCTGAGTGGCTTAAAAGTACAAGAAAACACTTCAAAAGTGACGTTTCTGTAGAATTTTAACAGTTTTCTTGTATCTACGAACGCCAGAATGCATAAAGTTGACCTAAACGTCTCCTTTTCCTATTCTGAGTCGATTCTGCATGCTTTAAGTGTGTTTGGTGGCTCAGAACCATCAAAAATCGTTGAAATATAGTTCAAATTCAATAAAAATCGACAAAAATACAGTTTCTAGCTAAAATTTGATGGTTTCGTTGCACTTTCCAAGCCCGTAGGGTATCTGAGTGGCTTAAAAGTACAAGAAAACACTTCAAAAGTGACGTTTCTGAAGAATTTTAACAGTTTTCTTGTATCTACGAACGCCAGAATGCATAAAATTGACCTAAACGTCTCCTTTTACTATTCTGAATCGATTCTGCATGCTTTAAGTGTGTTTGGTGGCTCAGAACCATCAAAAATCGTTGAAATATAGTTCAAATTCAATAAAAATCGCAAAAATACAGTTTCTAGCTAAAATTTGATGGTTTCGTTGCACTTTCCGAGCCCATAGGGTATCTGAGTGGCTTAAAAGTACAAGAAAACACTTCAAATGTGACGTTTCTGAAGAATTTTAACAGTTTTCTTGTATCTACGAACGCCAGAATGCATAAAATTTACCTAAACGTCTCCTTTTCCTATTCTGAGTCGATTCTGCATGCTTTAAGTGTGTTTGGTGGCTCAGAACCATCAAAAATCGTTGAAATATAGTTCAAATTCAATAAAAATCGCCAAAAATACAGTTTCTAGCTAAAATTTGGTGGTTTCGTTGCACTTTCCGAGCCCATAGGTTATCTGAGTGGCTTAAAAGTACAAGAAAACACTTCAAAAGTGACGTTTCTGAAGAATTTTAACAGTTTTCTTGTATGTACGAACGCCAGAATGCATAAAATTGACCTAAACGTCTCCTTTTCCTATTCTGAGTCGATTCTGCATGCTTTAAGTGTGTTTGGTGGCTCAGAACCATCAAAAATCGTTGAAATATAGTTCAAATTCAATAAAAATCGACAAAAATACAGTTTCTAGCTAAAATTTGATGGTTTCGTTGCACTTTCCGAGCCCATTGGGTATCTGAGTGGCTTAAAAGTAAAAGAAAACACTTCAAAAGTGACGTTTCTGTAGAATTTTAACAGTTTTCTTGTATCTACGAACGCCAGAATGCATAAAATTTACCTAAAGCTCTCCTTTTCCTATTCTGAGTCGATTCTGCATGCTTTAAGTGTGTTTGGTGGCTCAGAACCATCAAAAATCGTTGAAATATAGTTCAAATTCAATAAAAATCGACAAAAATACAGTTTCTATCTAAAATTTGATGGTTTCGTTGCACTTTCCAAGCCCGTAGGGTATCTGAGTGGCTTAAAAGTACAAGAAAACACTTCAAAAGTGACGTTTCTGAAGAATTTTAACAGTTTTCTTGTATCTACGAACGCCAGAATGCATAAAATTGACCTAAACGTCTCCTTTTACTATTCTGAATCGATTCTGCATGCTTTAAGTGTGTTTGGTGGCTCAGAACCATCAAAAATCGTTGAAATATAGTTCAAATTCAATAAAAATCGACAAAAATACAGTTTCTAGCTAAAATTTTATGGTTTCGTTGCACGTTCCGAGCCCGTAGGGTCTCTGAGTGGCTTAAAAGTACAAGAAAACACTTCAAAAGTGACGTTTCTGAAGAATTTTAACAATTTTCTTGTATCTACGAACGCTAGAATGCATAAAATTGACCTAAACGTCTCTTTTTCCTATTCTGAGTCGATTCTGCATGCTTTAAGTGTGTTTGGTGGCTCAGAACCATCAAAAATCGTTGAAATATAGTTCAAATTCAATAAAAATCGACAAAAATACAGTTTCTAGCTAAAATTTGATGGTTTCGTTGCACTTTCCGAGCCCGTAGGGTATCTGAGTGGCTTAAAAGTACAAGAAAACACTTCAAACAGTTTTCTTGTCTACGAACGCCAGAATGCATAAAATTGACCTAAACGTCTCCTTTTCCTATTCTGAGTCGATTCTGCATGCTTTAAGTGTGTTTGGTGGCTCAGAACCATCAAAAAACGTTGAAATATAGTTCAAATTCAATAAAAATCGACAAAAATACAGTATCTAGCTAAAATTTGATGGTTTCGTTGCACTTTCCGAGCCCGTCGGGTGTCTGAGTGGCTTAAAAGTACAAGAAAACACTTCAAAAGTGACGTTTCTGAAGAATTTTAACAGTTTTCTTGTATCTACGAACGCCAGAATGCATAAAATTGACCTAAACGTCTCCTTTTCCTATTCTGAGTCGATTCTGCATGCTTTAAGTGTGTTTGGTGGCTCAGAACCATCAAAAAACGTTGAAATATAGTTCAAATTCAATAAAAATCGACAAAAATACAGTTTCTAGCTAAAATTTGATGGTTTCGTTGCACTTTCCGAGCCCGTAGGGTATCTGAGTGGCTTAAAAGTACAAGAAAACACTTCAAAAGTGACGTTTCTGAAGAATTTTAACAGTTTTCTTGTATCTACGAACGCCAGAATGCATAAAATTGACCTAAACGTCTCCTTTTCCTATTCTGAGTCGATTCTGCATGCTTTAAGTGTGTTTGGTGGCTCAGAACCATCAAAAAACGTTGAAATATAGTTCAAATTCAATAAAAATCGACAAAAATACAGTTTCTAGCTAAAATTTGATGGTTTCGTTGCACTTTCCGAGCCCGTAGGGTATCTGAGTGGCTTAAGAGTACAAGAAAACACTTCAAAAGTGACGTTTCTGAAGATTTTTAACAGTTTTCTTGTATCTACGAACGCCAGAATGCATAAAATTGACCTAAACGTCTCCTTTTCCTATTCTGAGTCGATTATGCATGCTTTAAGTGTGTTTGGTGGCTCAGAACCATCAAAAAACGTTGAAATATAGTTCAAATTCAATAAAAATCGACAAAAATACAGTTTCTAGCTAAAATTTGATGGTTTCGTTGCACTTTCCGAGCCCGTAGGGTATCTGAGTGGCTTAAAAGTACAAGAAAACACTTCAAAAGTGACGTTTCTGAAGAATTTTAACAGTTTTCTTGTATCTACGAACGCCAGAATGCATAAAATTGACCTAAACGTCTCCTTTTCCTATTCTGAGTCCATTCTGCATGCTTTAAGTGTGTTTGGTGGCTCAGAACCATCAAAAAACGTTGAAATATAGTTCAAATTCAATAAAAATCGACAAAAATACAGTTTCTAGCTAAAATTTGAAGGTTTCGTTGCACTTTCCGAGCCCGTAGGGTATCTGAGTGGCTTAAAAGTACAAGAAAACACTTCAAAAGTGACGTTTCTGAAGAATTTTAACAGTTTTCTTGTATCTACGAACGCCAGAATGCATAAAATTGACCTAAACGTCTCCTTTTCCTATTCTGAGTCGATTCTGCATGCTTTAAGTGTGTTTGGTGGCTCAGAACCATCAAAAAACGTTGAAATATAGTTCAAATTCAATAAAAATCGACAAAAATACAGTTTCTAGCTAAAATTTGATGGTTTCGTTGCACTTTCCGAGCCCGTAGGGTATCTGAGTGGCTTAAAAGTACAAGAAAACACTTCAAAAGTGACGTTTCTGAAGAATTTTAACAGTTTTCTTGTATCTACGAACGCCAGAATGCATAAAATTGACCTAAACGTCTCCTTTTCCTATTCTGAGTCGATTCTGCATGCTTTAAGTGTGTTTGGTGGCTCAGAACCATCAAAAAACGTTGAAATATAGTTTAAATTCAATAAAAATCGACAAAAATACAGTTTCTAGCTAAAATTTGATGGTTTCGTTGCACTTTCCGAGCCCGTAGGGTATCTGAGTGGCTTAAAAGTACAAGAAAACACTTCAAAAGTGACGTTTCTAAAGAATTTTAACAGTTTTCTTGTATCTACGAACGCCAGAATGCATAAAATTGACCTAAACGTCTCCTTTTCCTATTCTGAGTCGATTCTGCATGCTTTAAGTGTGTTTGGTGGCTCAGAACCATCAAAAAACGTTGAAATATAGTTCAAATTCAATAAAATTCGACAAAAATACAGTTTCTAGCTAAAATTTGATGGTTTCGTTGCACTTTCCGAGCCCGTAGGGTATCTGAGTGGCTTAAAAGTACAAGAAAACACTTCAAAAGTGACGTTTCTGAAGAATTTTAACAGTTTTCTTGTATCTACGAACGCCAGAATGCATAAAATTGACCTAAACGTCTCCTTTTCCTATTCTGAGTCGATTCTGCATGCTTTAAGTGTGTTTGGTGGCTCAGAACCATCAAAAAACTTTGAAATATAGTTCAAATTCAATAAAAATCGACAAAAATACAGTTTCTAGCTAAAATTTGATGGTTTCGTTGCACTTTCCGAGCCCGTAGGGTATCTGAGTGGCTTAAAAGTACAAGAAAACACTTCAAAAGTGACGTTTCTGAAGAATTTTAACAGTTTTCTTGTATCTACGAACGCCAGAATGCATAAAATTGACCTAAACGTCTCCTTTTCCTATTCTGAGTCGATTCGGCATGCTTTAAGTGTGTTTGGTGGCTCAGATCCATCAAAAAACGTTGAAATATAGTTCAAATTCAATAAAAATCGACAAAAATACAGTTTCTAGCTAAAATTTGATGGTTTCGTTGCACTTTCCGAGCCCGTAGGGTATCTGAGTGGCTTAAAAAGTACAAGAAAACACTTCAAAAGTGACGTTTCTGAAGAATTTTAACAGTTTTCTTGTATCTACGAACGCCAGAATGCATAAAATTGACCTAAACGTCTCCTTTTCCTATTCTGAGTCGATTCTGCATGCTTTAAGTGTGTTTGGTGGCTCAGAACCATCAAAAAACGTTGAAATATAGTTCAAATTCAATAAAAATCGACAAAAATACAGTTTCTAGCTAAAATTTGATGGTTTCGTTGCAATTTCCGAGCCCGTTGGGTATCTGAGTGGCTTAAAAGTACAAGAAAACACTTCAAAAGTGACGTTTCTGAAGAATTTTAACATTTTTCTTGTATCTACGAACGCCAGAATGTATAAAATTGACCTAAACGTCTCCTTTTCCTATTCTGAGTCGATTCTGCATGCTTTAAGTGTGTTTGGTGGCTCAGAACCATCAAAAAACGTTGAAATATAGTTCAAATTCAATAAAAATCGACAAAAATACAGTTTCTAGCTAAAATTTGATGGTTTCGTTGCACTTTCCGAGCCCGTAGGGTATCTGAGTGGCTTAAAAGTACAAGAAAACACTTCAAAAGTGACGTTTCTGAAGAATTTTAACAGTTTTCTTGTATCTACGAACGCCAGAATGCATAAAATTGACGTAAACGTCTCCTTTTCCTATTCTGAGTCGATTCTGCATGCTTTAAGTGTGTGTGGTGGCTCAGAACCATCAAAAAACGTTGAAATATAGTTCAAATTCAATAAAAATCGACAAAAATACAGTTTCTAGCTAAAATTTGATGGTTTCGTTGCACTTTCCGAGCCCGTAGGGTATCTGAGTGGCTTAAAAGTACAAGAAAACACCTCAAAAGTGACGCTTCTGAAGAATTTTAACAGTTTTCTTGTATCTACGAACGCCAGAATGCATAAAATTGACCTAAACGTCTCCTTTTCCTATTCTGAGTCGATTCTGCATGCTTTAAGTGTGTTTGGTGGCTCAGAACCATCAAAAAACGTTGAAATATAGTTCAAATTCAATAAAAATCGACAAAAATACAGTTTCTAGCTAAAATTTGATGGTTTCGTTGCACTTTCCGAGCCCGTAGGGTATCTGAGTGGCTTAAAAGTACAAGAAAACACTTCAAAAGTGACGTTTCTAAAGAATTTTAACAGTTTTCTTGTATCTACGAACGCCAGAATGAATAAAATTGACCTAAACGTCTCCTTTTCCTATTCTGAGTCGATTCTGCATGCTTTAAGTGTGTTTGGTGGCTCAGAACCATCAAAAAACGTTGAAATATAGTTCAAATTCAATAAAAATCGACAAAAATACAGTTTCTAGGTAAAATTTGATGGTTTCGTTGCACTTTCCGAGCCCGTAGGGTATCTGAGTGGCTTAAAAGTACAAGAAAACACTTCAAAAGTGACGTTTCTGAAGAATTTTAACAGTTTTCTTGTATCTACGAACGCCAGAATGCATAAAATTGACCTAAACGTCTCCTTTTCCTATTCTGAGTCGATTCGGCATGCTTTAAGTGTGTTTGGTGGCTCAGATCCATCAAAAAACGTTGAAATATAGTTCAAATTCAATAAAAATCGACAAAAATACAGTTTCTAGCTAAAATTTGATGGTTTCGTTGCACTTTCCGAGCCCGTAGGGTATCTGAGTGGCTTAAAAGTACAAGAAAACACTTCAAAAGTGACGTTTCTGAAGAATTTTAACAGTTTTCTTGTATCTACGAACGCCAGAATGCATAAAATTGACCTAAACGTCTCCTTTTCCTATTCTGAGTCGATTCTGCATGCTTTAAGTGTGTTTGGTGGCTCAGAACCATCAAAAAACGTTGAAATATAGTTCAAATTCAATAAAAATCGACAAAAATTCAGTTTCTAGCTAAAATTTGGTGGTTTCGTTGCACTTCCCGAGCCCGTAGGTTATCTGAGTGGCTTAAAACTACAAGAAAACACTTCAAAAGTGACGTTTCTAAAGAATTTTAACAGTTTTCATGTATCTACGAACGCCAGAATGCATAAAATTGACCTAAACGTCTCCTTTTCCTATTCTGAGTCGATTCTGCATGCTTTAAGTGTGTTTGGTGGCTCAGAACCATCAAAAAACGTTGAAATATAGTTCAAATTCAATAAAAATCGACAAAAATACAGTTTCTAGCTAAAATTTGATGGTTTCGTTGCACTTTCCGAGCCCGTAGGGTATCTGAGTGGCTTAAAACTACAAGAAAACACTTCAAAAGCGACGTTTCTGAAGAATTTTAACAGTTTCCTTGTATCCACGAACGCCAGAATGCATAAAATTAACCTAAACGTCTCCTTTTCCTATTCTGAGTCGATTCTGCATGCTTTAAGTGTGTTTGGTTGCTCAGAACCATCAAAAAACATTGAAATATAGTTCAAATTCAATAAAAATCGACAAAAATACAGTTTCTAGCTAAAATTTGATGGTTTCGTTGCACTTTCCGAGCCCGTAGGGTATCTGAATGGCTTAAAATTACAAGAAAACACTTCAAAAGTGACGTTTCTGAAGAATTTTAACAGTTTTCTTGTATCTACGAACGCCAGAATGCATAAAATTGACCTAAACGTCTCCTTTTCCTATTCTGAGTCGATTCTGCATGCTTTAAGTGTGTTTGGTAGCTCAGAACCATCAAAAAACTTTGAAATATAGTTCAAATTCAACAATAATCGACAAAAATACAGTTTCTAGCTAAAATTTGATGGTTTCGTTGCACTTTCCGAGCCCGTTGGGTATCTGAGTGGCTTAAAAGTACAAGAAAACACTTCAAAAGTGACGTTTCTGAAGAATTTTAACAGTTTTCTTGTATCTACGAACGCCAGAATGCATAAAATTGACCTAAACGTCTCCTTTTCCTATTCTGAGTCGATTCTGCATGCTTTAAGTGTGTTTGGTGGCTCAGAACCATCAAAAAACGTTGAAATATAGTTCAAATTCAATAAAAATCGACAAAAATACAGTTTCTAGCTAAAATTTGATGGTTTCGTTGCACTTTCCGAGCCCGTAGGGTATCTGATTGGCTTAAAAGTACAAGAAAACACTTCAAAAGTGACGTTTCTGAAGAATTTTAACAGTTTTCTTGTATCTACGAACGCCAGAATGCATAAAATTGACCTAAACGTCTCCTTTTCCTATTCTGAGTCGATTCTGCATGCTTTAAGTGTGTTTGGTGGCTCAGAACCATCAAAAAACGTTGAAATATAGTTCAAATTCAATAAAAATCGACAAAAATACAGTTTCTAGCTAAAATTTGATGGTTTCGTTGCACTTTCCGAGCCCGTTGGGTATCTGATTGGCTTAAAAGTACAAGAAAACACTTCAAAAGTGACGTTTCTGAAGAATTTTAACAGTTTTCTTGTATCTACGAACGCCAGAATGCATAAAATTGACCTAAACGTCTCCTTTTCCTATTCTGAGTCGATTCTGCATGCTTTAAGTGTGTTTGGTGGCTCAGAACCATCAAAAAACGTTGAAATATAGTTCAAATTCAATAAAAATCGACAAAAATACAGTTTCTAGCTAAAATTTGATGGTTTCGTTGCACTTTCCGAGCCCATAGGGTATCTGAGTGGCTTAAAAGTACAAGAAAACACTTCAAAAGTGACGTTTCTGAAGAATTTTAACAGTTTTCTTGTATCTACGAACGCCAGAATGCATAAAATTGACCTAAACGTCTCCTTTTCCTATTCTGAGTCGATTCTGCATGCTTTAAGTGTGTTTGGTGGCTCAGAACCATCAAAAAACGTTGAAATATAGTTCAAATTCAATAAAAATCGACAAAAATACAGTTTCTAGCTAAAATTTGATGGTTTCGTTGCACTTTCCGAGCCCGTAGGGTATCTGAGTGGCTTAAAAGTACAAGAAAACACTTCAAAAGTGACGTTTCTGAAGAATTTTAACAGTTTTCTTGTATCTACGAACGCCAGAATGCATAAAATTGACCTAAACGTCTCCTTTTCCTATTCTGAGTCGATTCTGCATGCTTTAAGTGTGTTTGGTGGCTCAGAACCATCAAAAAACGTTGAAATATAGTTCAAATTCAATAAAAATCGACAAAAATACAGTTTCTAGCTAAAATTTGATGGTTTCGTTGCACTTTCCGAGCCCGTCGGGTATCTGAGTGGCTTAAAAGTACAAGAAAACACTTCAAAAGTGACGTTTCTGAAGAATTTTAACAGTTTTCTTGTATCTACGAACGGCAGAATGCATAAAATTGACCTAAACGTCTCCTTTTCCTATTCTGAGTCGATTCTGCATGCTTTAAGTGTGTTTGGTGGCTCAGAACCATCAAAAAACGTTGAAATATAGTTCAAATTCAATAAAAATCGACAAAAATACAGTTTCTAGCTAAAATTTGATGGTTTCGTTGCACTTTCCGAGCCCGTAGGGTATCTGAGTGGCTTAAAAGTACAAGAAAACACTTCAAAAGTGACGTTTCTGAAGAATTTTAACAGTTTTCTTGTATCTACGAACGCCAGAATGCATAAAATTGACCTAAACGTCTCCTTTTCCTATTCTGAGTCGATTCTGCATGCTTTAAGTGTGTTTGGTGGCTCAGAACCATCAAAAAACGTTAAAATATAGTTCAAATTCAATAAAAATCGACAAAAATACAGTTTCTAGCTAAAATTTGATGGTTTCGTTGCACTTTCCGAGCCCGTAGGATATCTGAGTGGCTTAAAAGTACAAGAAAACACTTCAAAAGTGACGTTTCTGAAGAATTTTAACAGTTTTCTTGTATCTACGAACGCCAGAATGCATAAAATTGACCTAAACGTCTCCTTTTCCTATTCTGAGTCGATTCTGCATGCTTTAAGTGTGTTTGGTGGCTCAGAACCATCAAAAAACGTTGAAATATAGTTCAAATTCAATAAAAATCGACAAAAATACAGTTTCTAGGTAAAATTTGATGGTTTCGTTGCACTTTCCGAGCCCGTAGGTTATCTGAGTGGCTTAAAAGTACAAGAAAACACTTCAAAAGTGACGTTTCTGAAGAATTTTAACAGTTTTCTTGTATCTACGAACGCCAGAATGCATAAAATTGACCTAAACGTCTCCTTTTCCTATTCTGAGTCGATTCTGCATGCTTCAAGTGTGTTTGGTGGCTCAGAACCATCAAAACACGTTGAAATATAGTTCAAATTCAATAAAAATCGACAAAAATACAGTTTCTAGCTAAAATTTGATGGTTTCGTTGCACTTTCCGAGCCCGTAGGGTATCTGAGTGGCTTAAAAGTACAAGAAAACACTTCAAAAGTGACGTTTCTGAAGAGTTTTAACGGTTTTCTTGTATCTACGAACGCCAGAATGCATAAAATTGACCTAAACGTCTCCTTTTCCTATTCTGAGTCGATTCTGCATGCTTTAAGTGTGTTTGGTGGCTCAGAACCATCAAAAAACGTTGAAATATAGTTCAAATTCAATAAAAATCGACAAAAATACAGTTTCTAGCTAAAATTTGATGGTTTCGTTGCACTTTCCGAGCCCGTAGGGTATCTAACTGGCTTAAAAGTACAAGAAAACACTTCAAAAGTGACGTTTCTGAAGAATTTTAACAGTTTTCTTGTATCTACGAACGCCAGAATGCATAAAATTGACCTAAACGTCTCCTTTTCCTATTCTGAGTCGATTCTGCATGCTTTAAGTGTGTTTGGTGGCTCAGAACCATCAAAAAACGTTGAAATATAGTTCAAATTCAATAAAAATCGACAAAAATACAGTTTCTAGCTAAAATTTGATGGTTTCGTTGCACTTTCCGAGCCCGTCGGGTATCTGAGTGGCTTAAAAGTACAAGAAAACACTTCAAAAGTGACGTTTCTGAAGAATTTTAACAGTTTTCTTGTATCTACGAACGGCAGAATGCATAAAATTGACCTAAACGTCTCCTTTTCCTATTCTGAGTCGATTCTGCATGCTTTAAGTGTGTTTGGTGGCTCAGAACCATCAAAAAACGTTGAAATATAGTTCAAATTCAATAAAAATCGACAAAAATACAGTTTCTAGCTAAAATTTGATGGTTTCGTTGCACTTTCCGAGCCCGTAGGGTATCTGAGTGGCTTAAAAGTACAAGAAAACACTTCAAAAGTGACGTTTCTGAAGAATTTTAACAGTTTTCTTGTATCTACGAACGCCAGAATGCATAAAATTGACCTAAACGTCTCCTTTTCCTATTCTGAGTCGATTCTGCATGCTTTAAGTGTGTTTGGTGGCTCAGAACCATCAAAAAACGTTAAAATATAGTTCAAATTCAATAAAAATCGACAAAAATACAGTTTCTAGCTAAAATTTGATGGTTTCGTTGCACTTTCCGAGCCCGTAGGATATCTGAGTGGCTTAAAAGTACAAGAAAACACTTCAAAAGTGACGTTTCTGAAGAATTTTAACAGTTTTCTTGTGTCTACGAACGCCAGAATTCATAAAATTGACCTAAACGTCTCCTTTTCCTATTCTGAGTCGATTCTGCATGCTTTAAGTGTGTTTGGTGGCTCAGAACCATCAAAAAACGTTGAAATATAGTTCAAATTCAATAAAAATCGACAAAAATACAGTTTCTAGCTAAAATTTGATGGTTTCGTTGCACTTTCCGAGCCCGTCGGGTATCTGAGTGGCTTAAAAGTACAAGAAAACACTTCAAAAGTGACGTTTCTGAAGAATTTTAACAGTTTTCTTGTATCTACGAACGGCAGAATGCATAAAATTGACCTAAACGTCTCCTTTTCCTATTCTGAGTCGATTCTGCATGCTTTAAGTGTGTTTGGTGGCTCAGAACCATCAAAAAACGTTGAAATATAGTTCAAATTCAATAAAAATCGACAAAAATACAGTTTCTAGCTAAAATTTGATGGTTTCGTTGCACTTTCCGAGCCCGTAGGGTATCTGAGTGGCTTAAAAGTACAAGAAAACACTTCAAAAGTGACGTTTCTGAAGAATTTTAACAGTTTTCTTGTATCTACGAACGCCAGAATGCATAAAATTGACCTAAACGTCTCCTTTTCCTATTCTGAGTCGATTCTGCATGCTTTAAGTGTGTTTGGTGGCTCAGAACCATCAAAAAACGTTAAAATATAGTTCAAATTCAATAAAAATCGACAAAAATACAGTTTCTAGCTAAAATTTGATGGTTTCGTTGCACTTTCCGAGCCCGTAGGATATCTGAGTGGCTTAAAAGTACAAGAAAACACTTCAAAAGTGACGTTTCTGAAGAATTTTAACAGTTTTCTTGTGTCTACGAACGCCAGAATGCATAAAATTGACCTAAACGTCTCCTTTTCCTATTCTGAGTCGATTCTGCATGCTTTAAGTGTGTTTGGTGGCTCAGAACCATCAAAAAACGTTGAAATATAGTTCAAATTCAATAAAAATCGACAAAAATACAGTTTCTAGCTAAAATTTGATGGTTTCGTTGCACTTTCCGAGCCCGTAGGTTATCTGAGTGGCTTAAAAGTACAAGAAAACACTTCAAAAGTGACGTTTCTGAAGAATTTTAACAGTTTTCTTGTATCTACGAACGCCAGAATGCATAAAATTGACCTAAACGTCTCCTTTTCCTATTCTGAGTCGATTCTGCATGCTTCAAGTGTGTTTGGTGGCTCAGAACCATCAAAACACGTTGAAATATAGTTCAAATTCAATAAAAATCGACAAAAATACAGTTTCTAGCTAAAATTTGATGGTTTCGTTGCACTTTCCGAGCCCGTAGGGTATCTGAGTGGCTTAAAAGTACAAGAAAACACTTCAAAAGTGACGTTTCTGAAGAATTTTAACGGTTTTCTTGTATCTACGAACGCCAGAATGCATAAAATTGACCTAAACGTCTCCTTTTCCTATTCTGAGTCGATTCTGCATGCTTTAAGTGTGTTTGGTGGCTCAGAACCATCAAAAAACGTTGAAATATAGTTCAAATTCAATAAAAATCGACAAAAATACAGTTTCTAGCTAAAATTTGATGGTTTCGTTGCACTTTCCGAGCCCGTAGGGTATCTGACTGGCTTAAAAGTACAAGAAAACACTTCAAAAGTGACGTTTCTGAAGAATTTTAACAGTTTTCTTGTATCTACGAACGCCAGAATGCATAAAATTGACCTAAACGTCTCCTTTTCCTATTCTGAGTCGATTCTGCATGCTTTAAGTGTGTTTGGTGGCTCAGAACCATCAAAAAACGTTGAAATATAGTTCAAATTCAATAAAAATCGACAAAAATACAGTTTCTAGCTAAAATTTGATGGTTTCGTTGCACTTTCCGAGCCCGTAGGGTATCTGAGTGGCTTAAAAGTACAAGAAAACACTTCAAAAGTGACGTTTCTGAAGAATTTTAACAGTTTTCTTGTATCTACGAACGCCAGAATGCATAAAATTGACCTAAACGTCTGCTTTTCCTATTCTGAGTCGATTCTGCATGCTTTAAGTGTGTTTGGTGGCTCAGAACCATCAAAAAACGTTGAAATATAGTTCAAATTCAATAAAAATCGACAAAAATACAGTTTCTAGCTAAAATTTGATGGTTTCGTTGCACTTTCCGAGCCCGTAGGGTATCTGAGTGGCTTAAAAGTACAAGAAAACACTTCAAAAGTGACGTTTCTGAAGAATTTTAACAGTTTTCTTGTATCTACGAACGCCAGAATGCATAAAATTGACCTAAACGTCTCCTTTTCCTATTCTGAGTCGATTCTGCATGCTTTAAGTGTGTTTGGTGGCTCAGAACCATCAAAAAACGTTGAAATATAGTTCAAATTCAATAAAAATCGACAAAAATACAGTTTCTAGCTAAAATTTGATGGTTTCGTTGCACTTTCCGAGCCCGTAGGGTATCTGAGTGGCTTAAAAGTACAAGAAAACACTTCAAAAGTGACGTTTCTGAAGAATTTTAACAGTTTTCTTGTATCTACGAACGCCAGAATGCATAAAATTGACCTAAACGTCTGCTTTTCCTATTCTGAGTCGATTCTGCATGCTTTAAGTGTGTTTGGTGGCTCAGAACCATCATAAAACGTTGAAATATAGTTCAAATTCAATAAAAATCGACAAAAATACAGTTTCTAGCTAAAATTTGATGGTTTCGTTGCACTTTCCGAGCCCGTAGGGTATCTGAGTGGCTTAAAAGTACAAGAAAACACTTCAAAAGTGACGTTTCTGAAGAATTTTAACAGTTTTCTTGTATCTACGAACGCCAGAATGCATAAAATTGACCTAAACGTCTCCTTTTCCTATTCTGAGTCGATTCTGCATGCTTTAAGTGTGTTTGGTGGCTCAGAACCATCAAAAAACGTTGAAATATAGTTCAAATTCAATAAAAATCGACAAAAATACAGTTTCTAGCTAAAATTTGATGGTTTCGTTGCACTTTCCGAGCCCGTAGGGTATCTGAGTGGCTTAAAAGTACAAGAAAACACTTCAAAAGTGACGTTTCTGAAGAATTTTAACAGTTTTCTTGTATCTACGAACGCCAGAATGCATAAAATTGACCTAAACGTCTGCTTTTCCTATTCTGAGTCGATTCTGCATGCTTTAAGTGTGTTTGGTGGCTCAGAACCATCATAAAACGTTGAAATATAGTTCAAATTCAATAAAAATCGACAAAAATACAGTTTCTAGCTAAAATTTGATGGTTTCGTAGCACTTTCCGAGCCCGTAGGGTATCTGAGTGGCTTAAAAGTACAAGAAAACACTTCAAAAGTGACGTTTCTGAAGAATTTTAACAGTTTTCTTGTATCTACGAACGCCAGAATGCATAAAATTGACCTAAACGTCTCCTTTTCCTATTCTGAGTCGATTCTGCATGCTTTAAGTGTGTTTGGTGGCTCAGAACCATCAAAAAACGTTGAAATATAGTTCAAATTCAATAAAAATCGACAAAAATACAGTTTCTAGCTAAAATTTGATGGTTTCGTTGCACTTTCCGAGCCCGTAGGGTATCTGAGTGGCTTAAAAGTACAAGAAAACACTTCAAAAGTGACGTTTCTGAAGAATTTTAACAGTTTTCTTGTATCTACGAACGCCAGAATGCATAAAATTGACCTAAACGTCTCCTTTTCCTATTCTGAGTCGATTCTGCATGCTTTAAGTGTGTTTGGTGGCTCAGAACCATCAAAAAACGTTGAAATATAGTTCAAATTCAATAAAAATCGACAAAAATACAGTTTCTAGCTAAAATTTGATGGTTTCGTTGCACTTTCCGAGCCCGTAGGGTATCTGAGTGGCTTAAAAGTACAAGAAAACACTTCAAAAGTGACGTTTCTGAAGAATTTTAACAGTTTTCTTGTATCTACGAACGCCAGAATGCATAAAATTGACCTAAACGTCTCCTTTTCCTATTCTGAGTCGATTCTGCATGCTTTAAGTTTGTTTGGTGGCTCAGAACCATCAAAAAACGTTGAAATATAGTTCAAATTCAATAAAAATCGACAAAAATACAGTTTCTAGCTAAAATTTGATGGATTCGTTGCACTTTCCGAGCCCGTAGGGTATCTGAGTGGCTTAAAAGTACAAGAAAACACTTCAAAAGTGACGTTTCTGAAGAATTTTAACAGTTTTCTTGTATCTACGAACGCCAGAATGCATAAAATTGACCTAAACGTCTCCTTTTCCTATTCTGAGTCGATTCTGCATGCTTTAAGTGTGTTTGGTGGCTCAAAACCATCAAAAAACGTTGAAATATAGTTCAAATTCAATAAAAATCGACAAAAATACAGTTTCTAGCTAAAATTTGATGGTTTCGTTGCATTTTCCGAGCCCGTAGGGTATCTGAGTGGCTTAAAAGTACCAGAAAACACTTCAAAAGTGACGTTTCTGAAGAATTTTAACAGTTTTCTTGTATCAACGAACGCCAGAATGCATAAAATTGACCTAAACGTCTCCTTTTCCTATTCTGAGTCGATTCTGCATGCTTTAAGTGTGTTTGTTGGCTCAGAACCATCAAAAAACGTTGAAATATAGTTCAAATTCAATAAAAATCGACAAAAATACAGTTTCTAGCTAAAATTTGATGGTTTCGTTGCACTTTCCGAGCCCGTAGGGTATCTGAGTGGCTTAAAATTACAAGAAAACACTTCAAAAGTGACGTTTCTGAAGAATTTTAACAGTTTTCTTGTATCTACGAACGCCAGAATGCATAAAATTGACCTAAACGTCTCCTTTTCCTATTCTGAGTCGATTCTGCATGCTTTAAGTGTGTTTGGTGGCTCAGAACCATCAAAAAACGTTGAAATATAGTTCAAATTCAATAAAAATCGACAAAAATACAGTTTCTAGCTAAAATTTGATGGTTTCGTTGCACTTTCCGAGCCCGTAGGGTATCTGAGTGGCTTAAAAGTACAAGAAAACACTTCAAAAGTGACGTTTCTGAAGAATTTTAACAGTTTTCTTGTATCTACGAACGCCAGAATGCATAAAATTGACCTAAACGTCTCCTTTTCCTATTCTGAGTCGATTCTGCATGCTTTAAGTGTGTTTGGTGGCTCAGAACCATCAAAAAACGTTGAAATATAGTTCAAATTCAATAAAAATCGACAAAAATACAGTTTCTAGCTAAAATTTGATGGTTTCGTTGCACTTTCCGAGCCCGTAGGGTATCTGAGTGGCTCAAAAGTACAAGAAAACACTTCAAAAGTGACGTTTCTGAAGAATTTTAACAGTTTTCTTGTATCTACGAACGCCAGAATGCATAAAATTGACCTAAACGTCTCCTTTTCCTATTCTGAGTCGATTCTGCATGCTTTAAGTGTGTTTGGTGGCTCAGAACCATCAAAAAACGTTGAAATATAGTTCAAATTCAATAAAAATCGACAAAAATACAGATTCTAGCTAAAATTTGATGGTTTCGTTGCACTTTCCGAGCCCGTAGGGTATCTGAGTGGCTTAAAAGTACAAGAAAACACTTCAAAAGAGACGTTTCTGAAGAATTTTAACAGTTTTCTTGTATCTACGAACGCCAGAATACATAAAATTGACCTAAACGTCTCCTTTTCCTATTCTGAGTCGATTCTGCATGCTTTAAGTGTGTTTGGTGGCTCAGAACCATCAAAAAACGTTGAAATATAGTTCAAATTCAATAAAAATCGACAAAAATACAGTTTCTAGCTAAAATTTGATGGTTTCGTTGCACTTTCCGAGCCCGTAGGGTATCTGAGTGGCTTAAAAGTACAAGAAAACACTTCAAAATTGACGTTTCTGAAGAATTTTAACAGTTTTCTTGTATCTACGAACGCCAGAATGCATAAAATTGACCTAAACGTCTCCTTTTCCTATTCTGAGTCGATTCTGCATGCTTTAAGTGTGTTTGGTGGCTCAGAACCATCAAAAAACGTTGAAATATAGTTCAAATTCAATAAAAATCGACAAAAATACAGTTTCTAGCAAAAATTTGATGGTTTCGTTGCACTTTCCGAGCCCGTAGGGTATCTGAGTGGCTTAAAAGTACAAGAAAACACTTCAAAAGTGACGTTTCTGAAGAATTTTAACAGTTTTCTTGTATCTACGAACGCCAGAATGCATAAAATTGACCTAAACGTCTCCTTTTCCTATTCTGAGTCGATTCTGCATGCTTTAAGTGTGTTTGGTGGCTCAGAACCATCAAAAAACGTTGAAATATAGTTCAAATTCAATAAAAATCGACAAAAATACAGTTTCTAGCTAAAATTTGATGGTTTCGTTGCACTTTCCGAGCCCGTAGGGTATCTGAGTGGCTTAAAAGTACAAGAAAACACTTCAAAAGTGACGTTTCTGAAGAATTTTAACAGTTTTCTTGTATCTACGAACGCCAGAATGCATAAAATTGACCTAAACGTCTCCTTTTCCTATTCTGAGTCGATTCTGCATGCTTTAAGTTTGTTTGGTGGCTCAGAACCATCAAAAAACATTGAAATATAGTTCAAATTCAATAAAAATCGACAAAAATACAGTTTCTAGCTAAAATTTGATGGTTTCGTTGCACTTTCCGAGCCCGTAGGGTATCTGAGTGGCTTAAAAGTACAAGAAAACACTTTAAAAGTGACGTTTCTGAAGAATTTTAACAGTTTTCTTGTATCTACGAACGCCAGAATGCATAAAATTGACCTAAACGTCTCCTTTTCCTATTCTGAGTCGATTCTGCATGCTTTAAGTGTGTTTGGTGGCTCAAAACCATCAAAAAACGTTGAAATATAGTTCAAATTCAATAAAAATCGACAAAAATACAGTTTCTAGCTAAAATTTGATGGTTTCGTTGCACTTTCCGAGCCCGTAGGATATCTGAGTGGCTTAAAAGTACAAGAAAACACTTCAAAAGTGACGTTTCTGAAGAATTTTAACAGTTTTCTTGTATCTACGAACGCCAGAATGCATAAAATTGACCTAAACGTTTCCTTTTCCTATTCTGAGTCGATTCTGCATGCTTTAAGTGTGTTTGTTGGCTCAGAACCATCAAAAAACGTTGAAATATAGTTCAAATTCAATAAAAATCGACAAAAATACAGTTTCTAGCTAAAATTTGATGGTTTCGTTGCACTTTCCGAGCCCGTAGGGTATCTGAGTGGCTTAAAATTACAAGAAAACACTTCAAAAGTGACGTTTCTGAAGAATTTTAACAGTTTTCTTGTATCTACGAACGCCAGAATGCATAAAATTGATCTAAACGTCTCCTTTTCCTATTCTGAGTCGATTCTGCATGCTTTAAGTGTGTTTGGTGGCTCAGAACCATCAAAAAACGTTGAAATATAGTTCAAATTCAATAAAAATCGACAAAAATACAGTTTCTAGCTAAAATTTGATGGTTTCGTTGCACTTTCCGAGCCCGTAGGGTATCTGAGTGGCTTAAAAGTACAAGAAAACACTTCAAAAGTGACGTTTCTGAAGAATTTTAACAGTTTTCTTGTATCTACGAACGCCAGAATGCATAAAATTGACCTAAACGTCTCCTTTTCCTATTCTGAGTCGATTCTGCATGCTTTAAGTGTGTTTGGTGGCTCAGAACCATCTAAAAACGTTGAAATATAGTTCAAATTCAATAAAAATCGACAAAAATACAGTTTCTAGCTAAAATTTGATGGTTTCGTTGCACTTTCCGAGCCCGTAGGGTATCTGAGTGGCTTAAAAGTACAAGAAAACACTTCAAAAGTGACGTTTCTGAAGAATTTTAACAGTTTTCTTGTATCTACGAACGCCAGAATGCATAAAATTGACCTAAACGTCTCCTTTTCCTATTCTGAGTCGATTCTGCATGCTTTAAGTGTGTTTGGTGGCTCAGAACCATCAAAAAACGTTGAAATATAGTTCAAATTCAATATAAATCGACAAAAATACAGTTTCTAGCTAAAATTTGATGGTTTCGTTGCACTTTCCGAGCCCGTAGGGTATCTGAGTGGCTTAAAAGTACAAGAAAACACTTCAAAAGTGACGTTTCTGAAGAATTTTAACAGTTTTCTTGTATCTACGAACGCCAGAATGCATAAAATTGACCTAAACGTCTCCTTTTCCTATTCTGAGTCGATTCTGCATGCTTTGAGTGTGTTTGGTGGCTCAGAACCATCAAAAAACGTTGAAATATAGTTCAAATTCAATAAAAATCGACAAAAATACAGTTTCTAGCTAAAATTTGATGGTTTCGTTGCACTTTCCGAGCCCGTAGGGTATCTGAGTGGCTTAAAAGTACAATAAAACACTTCAAAAGTGACGTTTCTGAAGAATTTTAACAGTTTTCTTGTATCTACGAACGCCAGAATGCATAAAATTGACCTAAACGTCTCCTTTTCCTATTCTGAGTCGATTCTGCATGCTTTAAGTGTGTTTGGTGGCTCAGAACCATCAAAAAACGTTGAAATATAGTTCAAATTCAATAAAAATCGACAAAAATACAGTTTCTAGCTAAAATTTGATGGTTTCGTTGCACTTTCCGAGCCCGTAGGGTATCTGAGTGGCTTAAAAGTACAAGAAAACACTTCAAAAGTGACGTTTCTGAAGAATTTTAACAGTTTTCTTGTATCTACGAACGCCAGAATGCATAAAATTGACCTAAACGTCTCCTTTTCCTATTCTGAGTCGATTCTGCATGCTTTAAGTGTGTTTGGTGGCTCAGAACCATCAAAAAACGTTGAAATATAGTTCAAATTCAATAAAAATCGACAAAAATACAGTTTCTAGCTAAAATTTGATGGTTTCGTTGCACTTTCCGAGCCCGTAGGGTATCTGAGTGGCTTAAAAGTACAAGAAAACACTTCAAAAGCGACGTTTCTGAAGAATTTTAACAGTTTTCTTGTATCTACGAACGCCAGAATGCATAAAATTGACCTAAACGTCTCCTTTTCCTATTCTGAGTCGATTCTGCATGCTTTAAGTGTGTTTGGTGGCTCAGAACCATCAAAAAACGTTGAAATATAAATAAATAAATAAAATAAATAAATGGTTTATTGCATCCAACAGGGTTACCCCCAATTAATGAATACAAATTACTTAAATTACTTAAATAAGAATATTTAAGCGTAAACTTAGATATAAAAGAAGTACAATTAGATAACTCATATGTATAACTACGTATAACTAAAAATTAATAAAATAAGACAGAAAAAAGAAAGGAAAAAAAAATAAAATAAATAGGAATAATAATAATAATTCAGTCCTATTGACAAGCCTATTCAGGAACTAGCATAACTAACCGAAATTTAATTTTTTAATATCGGATAATTTACAACAAAAAACATCAATTTTAGGGTGCACAATATTTACCATTCGACAAATATTGTGGATAGGGGAATACTTCAAAATATTGGTTCTAGGTGTAGGTAGATAAAGGATATTATTAGACCTAATCCTGAATTTTGAACAATTAAAGTTGAACAGGCTCAGCAGATGGGAACAATTGATTTCATAATTGATAGTCTTGACAAAGAAGCACAAATATTGTATCCTTACACGGTGATCAATGCTGGGGATTGAGAATGTCTGGAGCAGATGTTCTTGAGTGGTGCCTCTTGGTGGGTACGTTCTGTTGATCTTGAAATGTAAATATTTTAAAAATCGGCGCTGAACATTTTCTATATCATGGATGTACTTAGTATAATGCGGATACCATACAATAGCAGCATATTCTAATTTGCTTCTGACTAATGAATAATAAAGTAGCTTTATTATACCTTCATTGTTAATACTACTACTGTTTCTTATAATGAAACCTAGAAGTTTAACAGCATCTGATGTTAGGGTATTAATATGCTCTGAGAAAGATAATTTTACGTCAAATACAACACCCAAATCCTTAACATGTGATGTGCGCAATAAAGAAACATTGTTGACATTATAATCATATTCTATAATTTGTTTTGCTAAGCTAAAAGACAAGATGTAACATTTTTTATTATTTAAAGAGAGACAGTTACTTTTACACCAATTGAAAATTTTATTAAGATCAGATTGAAGTTCTAAGCAATCTTGATGACAAGTGATCCGGCGATACAACTTCAGGTCATCAGCGTATAGAAGAGCCGAAGATTTGATGTCCTTTACTATGTCGTTAATAAAAATATTGAACAGAAAGGGTCCAACGACAGAACCCTGTGGTACGCCTGAGGTAATTTCAAAATTAGTCGAACAAAAATTACAAGATTCAACAAAAGATGATCTGCCACGTAAGTAGCTCCAAAAAAATGTACATAGTTCTACTGAAAAGCCAAACTCAGCGAGTTTTCGAATTAAAATGGTATGATCAAGTCGGTCGAATGCTTTAGAGAAATCAGCATATATAACATCAGTCTGGATACGATTGTCTAAGTTATTGGATAGATGTTGCGTAATAGTCAACAAGTTGGTAACTGTGGACCGTCCTTGAACAAAACCATGCTGATTTCCCACTATAAGATTTTTACATTGATGTCTTAAACCTTCAACTAAGGTCAACTCAAAAACTTTGGCAAAGTTATTCAGAATGGAGATTGGTCGATAGTTTTCGATAAGTGCGCGATTACCGCCTTTGAATAACGGAACAATTTTGGATATCTTCCATCGATCGGGGAACTTAGAAGAAACAAGGACTAAATTAAAAAGAAATGTTAAAGGTTTAGTAAATACGGCGGCACAGTCTTTTATAACAAATGCTGGAATAGAATCGGGTCCGTTTGTAAACTTGGGTTTTAAATTCTTTAATTTATCGAACACTAAATTCTCAGAGATAGTACTGACTTTAAAATTATGAAAAGAGTTAGGCAGTGTAATGTCGGGAAAGTCATTATTGCTTGACAATAAAAATACAGAACTAAAGTATTTAGCAAAAGAATTAACTATATCATCACCATTCGTAATCAATTCATCATGGAATGTCATGTTAGACGGAATACCCAAACTTTTCTTTTTTAAATTGACGAATTTCCAAAACTGTTTTGGATCAGACGTAATATTTGCCTCAGCGGAAGATACAAACTGCCTATAGGAAAATTCTATCTCCTGCTTCACGACTCTCCTTAGGCGTGCAAATTCATCACGAAAAAATTGATTACCTGATTTTTTCGCTTTCTTCCAAACAGTTCTCTTTCTTTTGATTAACCTAATAATTTTCGGAGAAAACCACACAGGGTACGATGAACGAGTAGAAGTGCTTTTGGGGACAAAGCTTGCGATGATAGAATATACACAATCATAGAAGGCTGTGCAGGCAGAATTAATATCGTTGTGCTGAAACAAAAATTCCCAGTTAATTTGTGAAAGTGCATTATATAGGCCAGAAAAATTTGCCTTGCGAAAATTAAAACGTTCTTCAACACCAGGAACTAACATCGCAGACGCTTTGACCCTCTCAAAACTAATTACCCAAGTGAGAGCAGGATGGTATGCGTCCTCGGGCACTAGAGCATCTGTTACACGAGAGATAGTGAGATGTGTATTACATATTACGAGGTCGAGCATTCTGTTTAAATTATTACGTACGTTGTTATACTGAGACAGAGATAAGAAATGAAGAAAGTCTAACAACGTTTTTACGGAAGGGCAACTACTGTCTGAAGTACCACATTCATAAGTCGGCAAATTAAAATCTCCAACAATTAAAGTGTTAGCGTTGTGTAAGTACTGAAGTTCACATAGACCATCCAATAAAATAGAAAGATTACTGGCATTCAAAGTATGTGGTATATAAATCAAAATTAAATAATAGACAATGTTATGATGAATTATTTTGACACCGACTATATCAACAGAAGGTAGAGACGAGAAACTAGCCTGGCTGAAATCAAGACGTTCAGAGTGAAATGACGAATTAATTCCAATCAACACCCCTCCCCCTCTAGATAAATTTAATACATCAAACTTTCTGTCTGATCTGAAAACTTTATAATATTCTGGCATAATTTCTAAATCAGAAATGCTCGAATCTAGCCATGTTTCAGTAATAAAGATTACATCATAAAAGTAATCAGAAATGTTTAGGTAAAACGAATCTAGCTTACCTCTAATACTGCGAACATTTTGGTAATAAAAATTTAAACAATTCGAATTGAAACTTGCATTGGAGGTGAAAGAGTCGTTTACTATATCTTGCTGGTGGAGGGCAGAGTTTAAAAAATTATGTAAATTAAAATCTGATAATTTTGATTCAATACGCTGAACATTTTGAGAACGAGTATATAGTATAGTTCAAATTCAATAAAAATCGACAAAAATACAGTTTCTAGCTAAAATTTGATGGTTTCGTTGCACTTTCCGAGCCCGTAGAGTATCTGAGTGGCTTAAAAGTACAAGAAAACACTTCAAAAGTGACGTTTCTGAAGAATTTTAACAGTTTTCTTGTATCTACGAACGCCAGAATGCATAAAATTGACCTAAACGTCTCCTTTTCCTATTCTGAGTCGATTCTGCATGCTTTGAGTGTGTTTGGTGGCTCAGAACCATCAAAAAACGTTGAAATATAGTTCAAATTCAATAAAAATCGACAAAAATACAGTTTCTAGCTAAAATTTGATGGTTTCGTTGCACTTTCCGAGCCCGTAGGGTATCTGAGTGGCTTAAAAGTACAAGAAAACACTTCAAAAGTGACGTTTCTGAAGAATTTTAACAGTTTTCTTGTATCTACGAACGCCAGAATGCATAAAATTGACCTAAACGTCTCCTTTTCCTAATCTGAGTCGATTCTGCATGCTTTAAGTGTGTTTGGTGGCTCAGAACCATCAAAAAACGTTGAAATATAGTTCAAATTCAATAAAAATCGACAAAAATACAGTTTCTAGCTAAAATTTGATGGTTTCGTTGCACTTTCCGAGCCCGTAGGGTATCTGAGTGGCTTAAAAGTACAAGAAAACACTTCAAAAGTGACGTTTCTGAAGAATTTTAACAGTTTTCTTGTATCTACGAACGCCAGAATGCATAAAATTGACCTAAACGTCTCCTTTTCCTATTCTGAGTCGATTCTGCATGCTTTAAGTGTGTTTGGTGGCTCAGAACCATCAAAAAACGTTGAAATATAGTTCAAATTCAATAAAAATCGACAAAAATACAGTTTCTAGCTAAAATTTGATGGTTTCGTTGCACTTTCCGAGCCCGTAGGGTATCTGAGTGGCTTAAAAGTACAAGAAAACACTTCAAAAGTGACGTTTCTGAAGAATTTTAACAGTTTTCTTGTATCTACGAACGCCAGAATGCATAAAATTGACCTAAACGTCTCCTTTTCCTATTCTGAGTCGATTCTGCATGCTTTAAGTGTGTTTGGTGGCTCAGAACCATCAAAAAACGTTGAAATATAGTTCAAATTCAATAAAAATCGACAAAAATACAGTTTCTAGCTAAAATTTTATGGTTTCGTTGCACTTTCCGAGCCCGTAGGGTATCTGAGTGGCTTAAAAGTACAAGAAAACACTTCAAAAGTGACGTTTCTGAAGAATTTTAACAGTTTTCTTGTATCTACGAACGCCAGAATGCATAAAATTGACCTAAACGTCTCCTTTTCCTATTCTGAGTCGATTCTGCATGCTTTAAGTGTGTTTGGTGGCTCAGAACCATCAAAAAACGTTAAAATATAGTTCAAATTCAATAAAAATCGACAAAAATACAGTTTCTAGCTAAAATTTGATGGTTTCGTTGCACTTTCCGAGCCCGTAGGATATCTGAGTGGCTTAAAAGTACAAGAAAACACTTCAAAAGTGACGTTTCTGAAGAATTTTAACAGTTTTCTTGTATCTACGAACGCCAGAATGCATAAAATTGACCTAAACGTCTCCTTTTCCTATTCTGAGTCGATTCTGCATGCTTTAAGTGTGTTTGGTGGCTCAGAACCATCAAAAAACGTTGAAATATAGTTCAAATTCAATAAAAATCGACAAAAATACAGTTTCTAGCTAAAATTTGATGGTTTCGTTGCACTTTCCGAGCCCGTAGGGTATCTGAGTGGCTTAAAAGAACAAGAAAACACTTCAAAAGTGACGTTTCTGAAGAATTTTAACAGTTTTCTTGTATCTACGAACGCCAGAATGCATAAAATTGACCTAAACGTCTCCTTTTCCTATTCTGAGTCGATTCTGCATGCTTCAAGTGTGTTTGGTGGCTCAGAACCATCAAAAAACGTTGAAATATAGTTCAAATTCAATAAAAATCGACAAAAATACAGTTTCTAGCTAAAATTTGATGGTTTCGTTGCACTTTCCGAGCCCGTAGGGTATCTGAGTGGCTTAAAAGTACAAGAAAACACTTCAAAAGTGACGTTTCTGAAGAATTTTAACAGTTTTCTTGTATCTACGAACGCCAGAATGCATAAAATTGACCTAAACGTCTCCTTTTCCTATTCTGAGTCGATTCTGCATGCTTTAAGTGTGTTTGGTGGCTCAGAACCATCAAAAAACGTTGAAATATAGTTCAAATTCAATAAAAATCGACAAAAATACAGTTTCTAGCTAAAATTTGATGGTTTCGTTGCACTTTCCGAGCCCATAGGGTATCTGAGTGGCTTAAAAGTACAAGAAAACACTTCAAAAGTGACGTTTCTGAAGAATTTTAACAGTTTTCTTGTATCTACGAACGCCAGAATGCATAAAATTGACCTAAACGTCTCCTTTTCCTATTCTGAGTCGATTCTGCATGCTTTAAGTGTGTTTGGTGGCTCAGAACCATCAAAAAACGTTGAAATATAGTTCAAATTCAATAAAAATCGACAAAAATACAGTTTCTAGCTAAAATTTGATGGTTTCGTTGCACTTTCCGAGCCCGTAGGGTATCTGAGTGGCTTAAAAGTACAAGAAAACACTTCAAAAGTGACGTTTCTGAAGAATTTTAACAGTTTTCTTGTATCTACGAACGCCAGAATGCATAAAATTGACCTAAACGTCTCCTTTTCCTATTCTGAGTCGATTCTGCATGCTTTAAGTTTGTTTGGTGGCTCAGAACCATCAAAAAACGTTGAAATATAGTTCAAATTCAATAAAAATCGACAAAAATACAGTTTCTAGCTAAAATTTGATGGTTTCGTTGCACTTTCCGAGCCCGTAGGGTATCTGAGTGGCTTAAAAGTACAAGAAAACACTTCAAAAGTGACGTTTCTGAAGAATTTTAACAGTTTTCTTGTATCTACGAACGCCAGAATGCATAAAATTGACCTAAACGTCTCCTTTTCCTATTCTGAGTCGATTCTGCATGCTTTAAGTGTGTTTGGTGGCTCAAAACCATCAAAAAACGTTGAAATATAGTTCAAATTCAATAAAAATCGACAAAAATACAGTTTCTAGCTAAAATTTGATGGTTTCGTTGCACTTTCCGAGCCCGTAGGGTATCTGAGTGGCTTAAAAGTACAAGAAAACACTTCAAAAGTGACGTTTCTGAAGAATTTTAACAGTTTTCTTGTATCTACGAACGCCAGAATGCATAAAATTGACCTAAACGTCTCCTTTTCCTATTCTGAGTCGATTCTGCATGCTTTAAGTGTGTTTGGTAGTAGTTATATAGTGGGGCTGCTGGCTCAGGTCAAATGAGGTCAACCCGAGCTAGGAGCCCCACAACTTTTGATCGAGCGGTCATTGATCTTTTTGGTCGACAATTGACTGTTTGTGTATGAACGTGACTGACCTCGGCGTTGACCTTGCTTTGTCATCGCCTTGTGCTCGATCTATCTGACTCTATGTCCGTAGTCAGGTTGGCCGAGCGGTTTAAGGCGTCAGATTTAAGCTCTGATTCTCGAAAGAGAGCGTGGGTTCGAATCCCACACCTGACAGTTTTTTTTTTATATGCAGTTCTACAGTTTTGTTTTGCGTTTAAATGAAACACAATTTAATATTACTTCATTTATTGAGGAAATATTTCATACAACCAATTGTATAGACACTTAGCATTATTTAAAGAACAGTAACATTTTTTATTGTTAGATATATGATTATCACATGATGGGATTTCTTTAGGCAATTTCACACAGTCTTCAATTGTTTCGAGGTTCACAACTTTGGGGCAGTCTTTTCCTAGCGTTTCCATGAGATAATTTTCTTTACATTTTCCTTTTACATATAAGACCTCCACTCCATGTTCCTTGATGTATTTGAGCAAAATTTCTTTAGCAAATATCTGATCCTTGGAGCCGTCATTAAATCTCAACATGTGATGGTAACGTTCTAGATATCTGGCTTGTTTCTTGGTTTTTTCATCGAGTTCGTTGAATTGTTTGGTGGATTTGAATGTTTCATGTATTGTGTTAATTCCATCGTATATCGTAAGTTCTTTTACAATGAATTCTTGCAGAGTAAAACCTTGTACGTCAACTACAACCAACTTCATCTTGTCAATTATTTCGACTGACTGAGAAGGAAGCGACTATGCAATTGTTTTTCTATCAATCCAACTATTGTGGGTGCTATTAAATCCTAACCACTTGACATACAGTTGGTTGCCTTTCTTTTTTAAAACTTTTTCAACGAGATACACACCTGGATGCTTAACTTTTAGTAGTTCCATTTCATAGAAGCCACCTAAAATGTTTTCACCCTTTTCATCTTTCAAAAAATATGTGATGGGATTAGTGAGATTAATTTTCCTTATTACGAAAATTTCATTTGACCAATTGGGTGTGTATCCCTTATCAAAGATTCCACGATATTTACTTATTCTTACGTTCTCACCAACTGTAAATTTTTGTTTATTGCTAACTATTTTAATGCGAGTATAAGCAGCTTTTAGAATAGCTTTCTCATTACTTTTGTTAACTTGTGAGGGTTTCATTTTTATAGTACGATGATAAGAATTATTATATTGATGTACTACATTTGGCAATAAATCTAACCATTTATAATTTCCTTGCAAACTAAATTCTTTCCACATTAAATTTTTCAATGTGCGATTTACTCTTTCAACGATTGAGGCCTTTTTTAAACTGTAAACACTGTAATGATTAATTTTGTATTTTTTCATAAGATTTTGAAACTTTATATTATAGAATTCTTTTCCTTGATCTGTTTGTAAATTTTTGGGTAACCATACGATCTTGGATAAAATTGTTTCCATTGCAGTGGTTATTTGTTGAGAATCTTTCGATTTTACTGGAACAGCCCACACATATTTTGAGAAACAGTCAATAACAATAAGTATATATTTGTATCCTCTATTTGTCTTAGCATACGGTATCATTTCCACTAAATCTGCTTGTAATGTTTCGTTAATACCCTTAATTATCACCTTACGTCGTGTAAAATTAATTCTTACAGGTTTGTGCAGTTCTGCAACAATATCTCTTTTAATGGGAGTTGGTTCATACACCTTCTTGCGCTTCATTTTTATTGCTCTTGTGTTTATAATATGCTTTCTCGGACGTAACTAATGATTCTTCAAAATTCACAGGGCATTTTATTATCATTTCAGCGAACAAATCTGGTACATTTTCTGTTTTATTGAAGGCATATTTGAACGAGATACGGTCACCGTTACGTAATGAAAGTCCTTCCATTTCTTCTCTATTAAATATTTTGTTATTTACACAAATATTTATTTCATTGCTAGTAATATTTAATTTTGCAATTGAACCAATTTCTAAAGGAAACGTGTAGTGAGTTTCTTTAGACTTTAATATGTACGTGTTTTCGATGGTTTTAGCTGATTCGAAGTGAAATATTAGATTATAGAACATATAGTTCGAAATAGTAATCATAGCATCGTCAACTGAATCTGAAAGTTTAGTATGTTTCAGCAAATGACGTCCGAATTTATCCAGAGTCATATTAAGCAATAATTTTAGCTTCGCGTAGTTCTTCTATTATAGAAACGATTTCGTTTTGGTGACCTGAGTGGCCTGCTGTCTGGGAAGCGACTAACAACTTCAGTCTTTCAACTAATTCATTTGGATCTTCCCAATACACATAATCAACTTTATTTGCGTTTACTTCTTTAAACAATACTTGACCACCTTTCTTCGGCTTTTTATACTTCGTGAGAGTTGAGAACAATGGTCCTATAATATTTTTGTATTTCATAGAACTTGTACCCAATATTCGATCATTTTCATCGAAATTTCTTCGATATGCATTAGTTTTTTCTAGAATTTTTTTGTATATTTCTTTGTCTTCCACAGTAAAATGAATAGGCTTCTTTTTAAAAATGAGTTCATAAATTCCAGGCGTCCCTATAAATATCTCATTATCTATTTTTATATCTGGACCTACAAATTGTACCTCCTTCGAACCAATGTAAAATTTCTCTGAGAACGTGTCATGTCTTACGCCTGTTCTGTGATCAAATTTACTTTCTGTATCGTGATGCATTTCGTCAATATATTTTCTCGGTAATTCATCAAAATCATTTAAATATTCGTTGTAAACATCTGTATCAACGATGTTTTTAATATAATTTTTACTTAATTGAACAGATTTTTCAAGAACTTCATCGAAGTTGTAATTATCATTGTCTTTTTCGGGAATGTATTCGAACACATTGTTCTGTGCATCTGTTTTATTTATTGATTCCTCGAAATCTCCCTGTGACAGAATATCATATTTTGAACTAATCGGACTCATTCCTTGTTCTTTTTCGTTTTTGATTGTATCGATTCTTTTCACAAGGTTAGTAACTTTTGTAGCAATTCTTTTTTGTCTTGGTGTGAAAATTTCTTCTTGCATTGGTGTATTATTGATAGTTTTTTTGGCACGAACAGGAGATAGAATTGTATTTTCCAACTTTCGCTTTGTTGGTGTACTGTGCTCAATGTTCGATGCATTTTTTGTTTTCACATCTTGATTACTTTTTATTGCAGATTCACTTCTTCTCTCAATTAATGTTTCCAAATGTTTGGTAAGGGGTTCATACTTTTTTTCTTCATTTCTTTGAGTTGCTTTAATTAGTTCTAATTTTCTTTGTAAATCTTTTCTTTTCTTAATCAATTTCTTTTTTAAATCAAGCACATCTGATATTTTCGAATCCATGTCTCCTAAGACTTTCGAAAATACAAATAAACTGAATTAATCTATTTGAATTAAAGGCTTATATACGTATGCAACATTTCACAAACATTCTATAAAAAAAGACTAGTTTTTTTTTTTTTTTTCATATTTCAATAGTATAGATGCACATGTTTTGTTTTGTAATGATCTCTTATATGATCTTTATAATAGCAATATATACAGGGTAAGTTAGGGGTATCTGTTTCACCTCCACATTTTGGACATTTATATTTTACAGGAACTGGCATGTTGACGGTTTAAGATACTTTTATAGACTGAAATTATGGAAATGGGTCAATGAAATTATCAAATCCTTTTCTAAACCTACCACTACGAATTTCGTTCTCTTTATCGACTACTAAAAATTCATAACTATTTTGCCAGCAAAATGAACAGATTTCTTTAAATTTATCAAATGTGATATCAGTACCGATATGATCATCATAAATATGACGCAAGTTTAAATTATCTTGCTTAAATAAAATAATAAAATTTGCGTTGTCTCTTATTAGATGTTTAGGAATACATGTGTATGTTTGACATAAATAAAAACAATCTATATTTCTGTGTCGTCCCATGCTAAAATATTCTTTCATTAAATTTTGCTTGTCACATGCCACGTCGTCAAAAATGAAGACAGAATTAGTTTTAGCTTTGTGCGCTGGTGGTATGTTGTTATTGTCGAAATTGTTAAAACTATAAAAATTTATACCTTTAATAGGTTTTAGAAGATTTTCCAAATATTGATATTTTGGTTGGAAAAGAGATTTAGAATACACGTAGACATTTTCAAATCTTAAACCATTTGGATGTTCGATTAAACCTATCATAACATTAGTTTTTCCGCAATTAGACGGTCCGACAATTATACATCTTACTGTCGATGGTAAAAGATCTCCGTGTCTTTTATTCTCACTGTTAATTTTGATATCGTTATTGCTTATCGGCAATTTAAGGTTTTGAGGGATCAAACGCATTTCGACATCTAATTAAGAAACCGACATGTGGAGGGGTATAAATACTAAATTTTTCTACGATTCCATTAGTATTTTAGCTGATACGAAAGTTTGAGTATAAATGAAGATTACGAAGCGAACAAGGAACAGTCGTCGTAGTGAGACCCACAGAAAAACATATTGTGGACGTGGGATCGTAAATTCGGTTATTAATAAATTACCGTTTGAACTTCATATTCCGGGTTATAACTTTTGTGGACCAGGAACTAAATTAGAAAAACGATTAGCAAGAGGAGATAAAGGTCGAAATCAATTAGACGAAGCTTGCAAATTTCACGATATAGCTTACAGTGAACATAAAGATTTGGAAAATCGACATAAAGCCGATAAAGTTCTATTAGATAAAGCAAAACTTAGACTACGTTCTTCGGACGCATCTTTCGGGGAAAAAGCTGCTGCTTTAGGTGTTGTGGCTGCTATGAAAGCTAAAATAAAACTTGGTATGGGTTGTCGAATCAAAAGAAAAACTATTAGACGTGGAAAGGCCTTGAATTTTAACGTTTTAAGAAAATCCGCCAGGCTTGCTTTAAAAAATAAGAAATTTAAGAATATGAACGATGCTGTAAAAGTGGCCATGAGAGCAGTAAAATCATCAAAAGGAAAAAAGAGAGTGAGACCTCTTCGTCACAGACGTATAATACCCATACCGAAAAGTGGTGGATTTTTACCGCTACTACCAATATTTGCCGCTTTAGGCGCTCTGGGATCTTTAGGTGGTGGTGCAGCAGCCGTTGCAAAAGCTGTTAACGATGCTAAATCAGCTAAAGAACAGTTGAAAGAAAACCAAAGACACAATCAGAAAATGGAGTCGATAGCTGTAGGAAAGTCAGGGAGTGGATTATATTTGAAACCATATAAAAGAGGATATGGTCTTTTTTTAGCCCCATCAAAATTTCAAAAGAACTCCCGATAAATCTTCCAAAACATGCTCTCACCAACATCGACATTTGCAAATATGTAAAGCGTTTGAAAATTCCTCGCTTCAGAGGAGTTTTTATGAAAGATTCGCTTCCAAATAAAGTGCACCTTAATGAGTGTGGTATATTAAATCTAGACAATAAGGAAGGTTCTGGAACACATTGGACAGCTTATAAAAAAACTCGAAATGAAGCTATATACTTCGATAGTTATGGAGATTTGAGGCCACCTCTTGAACTGATCAAATATTTACAGAGCAACGGTTCCTGTAATATAGTATATAATCATCAAGCTTTACAGACTTTTAAAACTATTAATTGTGGACATTTATGTCTACGATTTCTATATAACTGTTACAAATAAAATTGTTCGAAGTTAGAGCGTTTTAGTTCAATTGATAGTGTCGTTGAAGCAAGTACTACGATGTCGAACGTATTTTCATTGGATGGAAACAGTTCTGTACTTTCGAGCAGATACTATCCACCAATTATCTTGGAAGATTATAACTATGCTTTAGGATTAGAAAGTTTGGTTACTTGGAATTCTTTTCCAAATATCGATAACAATAATAACAAATTTTATTTTTTTACACCAGACAAAAAAGAGCATTATATAGAAATTCCCGAGGGTTCTTATGAAATAGAAGACATTGAGTCGTATTTAAATAAAGAAATCAAAAACTATATGGAACATTATTTTCAATACCAAACTGACGAATACGGAAATAGAATAAAGAAATTTAAAATGTCAACACCAAACTTAATAATCAGAGGAAATAATAATACATTAAAATCGGAAGTTAAATGTACCCTTGATATAAATTTTTCAAGAAAGGATTCCTTAGGAAGTTTATTAGGATTTAAGAACAACATTCTGAAAGCGCATAAAACTCATATATCAGATTTTCCAGCAAAAATTTTAAAAGTGAATGCTCTTTGCGTTTATTGTAATATAGTAACTGGTTCATATAAGAACGGAAATCCCGTTCACGTAATACATCAATTTTTTCCAACAGTACCTCCCGGTTACAAAATAGTGGAGCGACCATTAAATGTTATATATCTACCAATTAATACGAAACAAATAGATGAGATAATCGTTAAAATAACAGATCAAGAAGGAAATATTGTTAGTTTTAGAGGTGAAGAGGTGGGTGTACGTTTGCATCTTAAGAAGCTCACGTGATGGGTATTATTTTTAATGAAAATCTAAAAAACCGAAATTCGGTATATATAAATAGGACGATGAAAAGAAAATCAGTCAGTCCTTCTACAAGGATCAAACGTTTAACATTAGGGAATCGTAGATTTCTTGAATCTCTAGGATTAACGGTTTTGAAATAATATTTTTATCCAGTATAAAAAACAGCAATGAATTTTGAAATATTAAACGTAAACGAAAAAGCTGCATATGATCATTCAATTTATTATGGAGAAAGACATACACACTTGCCTTATTCTAACAGTTCATATAACTATGATGATGAAATAAGAATTCCAATTGAACATCAAGATTTATACACTTTTCCTCATTTGAGTACATTGCATATAGAGGGTAAGATTATTGTGAAAAATGAAATCGATGAAATTGTACAGAAACCAGAAATCAAATTTGTAAATAATGGCGTTCTTTTGTTGTTTAATCAAATAAGATATGAAATTGCTGGAGTCGTTGTGGATAGTATTAGAAACCCAGGGTTAGCGTCCACCATGAAAGGATATGTAACGTATAACAGTAATGAAAGCGTAGCTCTAGAGAATGCTGGATGGTTTCCTAAAAAAGATTCGAATATAATTAAAGAAAATGGAACTTTTGAAGTTTCGATTCCATTAAAAATAATTTTTGGCTTTTGCGAAGATTTCAAAAAGGCTATTTTGAATGTAAGACAAGAGCTTGTTTTAGTTCGTTCTAATACCGATGTAAATGCTTTAATTTCTTCAAATGATAAATACAAAATTAAAGTAGAACTTAGTAAAATATGCTGGAAAATGCATCACTTGTCCGTGTCCGATGCCGAAAGGATCGCCTTGATCGATATTGTAAGAAGCAACAGGGAATTGGATATTATGTTTAGAAGTAAAGAATTACATGAATTTGCGCCACCAGTTCAATCGATAACTAATACTTGGACTATTAAAACTTCCTTAGAAAAACCTCAGTACATACTTTTTGCATTGCAACAGGGAAGAAAAAATCAATTGAAGAAAAACTACAGTCAATTTGATCATTGTAATCTGAGAGATGTCAAATTGTATCTTAACGATACCATGTATCCCTACGACAACTTGAATGTTGATTTCACAAATAATCGTTATGCAATTCTCTATGATATGTTTAAAGAGTTCCAGACATCGTTCTTATCCAAAACTAGCGAGCCATTATTCGATAAGGATGAATTTAAAGAAAAGACACCCATAGTAGTAATCGACTGTTCTAAACAAACGGAAGCTTTGAAGAGAGGCCCCGTTACAATTACGTTGTGGTTTGAAACGACCGCAGGTATTCCAGCAGACACCACAGCCTACTGTCTTATTCTTCACGACCGAATGGTAAAATACATTCCTGCACAAGATGTCGTCAGAGTGTTGTGAATAATTTAAAATGTTACTGTATTTAAAATTAATGTATTATGTTTGAGGGGTAAATAAAACTACATATACAACCATTTTTGTGTATTTTATTTATGACAACCAAAAATTACATCTAAAGTTTTCTTATAATCATCTAATTTAATTGAGGGCCATCTTGCTGCATCTGGTCCTTCGGTCCATCCTAATGGTAATTCAGGATTAGCTTCACCTTTGACAATGTTCTTTTTGAGCCAGGTGAAAATTCTTTTGTGCTCCTGATTTTCAGAGGGTTTAAATGTGAAGGAATCGTAATTGATTATCGTTAGAGCCTCAAAGAATGTAGTGAGTGCTTTGTGATTTGCCAAATATGCAGCTCGACACATAAATTCGTCAACACATTGCTCGATCCGTCGGTAATTTTTCTGGATATTTTCAACAGGATAGAAGATATCCCCCAGATTCTGCCAGCGATGATCACTTAATAATTTATAAATAAAAGATTTATAAACTAGTGAATTATCAAGGTAGTTGGTGGTCATTAAAAACTCCAAAGAAGCATAATTTAAATTTTCAATGTTGTCTCTTTCACATATATTTAGAAATGCATCAATATAACTGTCAAGAGATTGTTTCTTTTGTAGGAGTACACATATGTCAAGAGTAAAAAAACCAACTTCATTTTCAGCAATCCATTTAAATACTTCATCCGGTACAATAAATTCGGCTTTTTCAATAATGTAAAGGAACAAATTTAATTTTGTCCTATCATTCGCAGCGGCGCGAAGATAAATTTTATACACATTTTCGGATGCACAAAATGCTTGCAAATCAACAAACTGTCTCAAGTCAGACATTGTAGTAATGTGAAATCACCAACATCGAATAAATCATCAGCTAACTTAAACTGCTTTTATATTATAATTCCCCACTCTTCACATTTCTGGTGGCGAAATATGATATCCCCAAGGTCGCGTATCCGTTGCAAATCTTGTAACAATTCTCTTATCATCATTATGGCTGAGAACTATTTTCTCCTGTTTTATTGTGTAAACAATATGATGTTTTGATTTGATGAGATTTTGGGACTTTTCGTAATTTCGGCTATTAAATAAGCATTCCTTATAATTTTCGAATGTTATTGTTTTAAGTGAAGCTTTCGTACTACCTTTGGATTTCTTAACTACCTTTTTATTAAAATCATCCTTTGCAACTCTATATGCATACATTTTCGATCTGAGACCCACAAATTCTAACATAATCTTACCGTTATTTTCATCTTTCATCAAACCTGGCACTTTTTTATTTTTTTGTTCTATACCATAAACATTATACAAATCATAGTCTGAAGTATCAAACCGATGAGAATCTTTCTTAATATATTCGTATATATCACCTACATGAAATTCGTAAATTAGACTGTCAGTGTCGGTGTAAAGCAACTTTGCATTATTGTTAAATGTTTCCTTAATATAACCATAGTGGAATTCATAGAGAAAAGTTTTAGAAATATCTAAAATACAAAAACCCACATAAATTGGTTTATTTAAAAACACCTCTAATTTACTCATTTCGATGATAGCTGAATCATCATCAAATACAACGGAACTGTGAAAATTTGGTTTAGAAATAAGAGAACGAACTCCCCATCGTCCCTCCCATTTACTGACCAATCGAATATCCCTATGTTTTCGAACATTTTCCATGCATTTACCATAAATAGCGTTAATCATTAATTTAAAAAAATCTTTTTCAAAATCGTTCTTCGCTTGCTGTCTAAGCCTTGTATTTAAATCTATATATTTCTTTAACCACGCAGACTGTTCGAATTTAAGAACACGATGTACACATTTTATTTTCATACCAAATTTTATATACATTTTTAAATTCCTATAATGTATAACATAATTTTTCTTAGGATATAAAGTCAATAACAACTTTTTAAGTTTAGATCTTGAAATGGGAGGTATCATGTGCTCTGGAGCTAAAGGTAAATCGCTATGTATTTCATGCAAATCTACTGGATAATCCAAATCGCATTCAATAATATAACCAGTTGTGGAATTATCAGAAGTATCTAAGATATCTGAAATATTGAAATTTTCTACAAATTCAAATTTCCCATACGGTAAACATTGAGACATTGCCGCTCCGTAAAGGTTATTAACATCAAAATACATTAAATAGGTACTATCTTGTGAAGGATCATATTCGTCTTTATTCATGTACTTATTATTGGCTTTACCGTATCTATTAGAACATTGGGAAACTCCACCTCTAATACCTCTCTCCACAAAAAGGACTTTATCTATGTCCGTTAAGAGTTCTAGTTTAATTTTTGTCGTTTTTAACATGGCATCAAATGTTAAGCCTGGTGCAGTATAATAATGTAAGGGATCAAGTTGATAAGTATTTAAACACGTAGTTCGAAATGCTTCGAATACGTCGGCTAGAAGAAGCACATCTGTTTTTAAATATAAATCGGAATATTCTCCTAATGTACGAATATTGAAAGTATTCCAAACTTTGATAGCGTGAGAATAATCTTCATCTTTAACATCTTGTTCGTATAAGCGGCTATAAAATTCCTTTTTTTCGGGTAGTTTTGTTTCAAGGAGTTTCTCCCAGGAATTTATATAATCATAAGGAAACACTCCTTTTCTGTTTAACAAATAAAATTCTTCCATATTATTACAATTTGTCTGAGTAATAATTTTTTGTGAATTATCTAAATTGGAAGAAAGCTTGTCTAAACTGTAGGGCATAAATCTGAAAGAATCAATAAATCGTAAACTAACTTTTGTATCATCGACAAATTTAGTAAATGAAATATATCTTTCTTTATTGATGGGAAGCAATTTAATGTCACCTTTTATTGAATTTGAAAGTTCTTTAATAAAAAAATGTGCGTCATATCCACTCATATTATGAAACACCACAGGTATAACACAAATATCTTTATAATTTAAATTACAATTCTGATGTGCAGCGCCCCTATACATTCCAGTTAAGTGATTATGATCGCGCACTTTAACGTTATTTTCTGAAAATGTTTTTTTACATATATGACATATTTGTGAGGATTCAAACTGCTCACGTTCTTGTGTAGTTAATTTTTCCATAGATATAATGTTTTGAAATTTGTTGTTACAAAAATGAGACAATTGATTTAACTCTTGAACAAACCATTGGATGCAATCTTTACCTCGATACAAACGAAATCTGGAAAGAGAATTATCATATGAACAGTGAAAATAGTATGCAACACTGTATGCAACATGTTTTTGATAAGGATTGGTTTTACAAGTAGTGGACATGTGGTCTTTTGAATAATCAAGAAGAATACTCTCGAGATCTGCGTATATAGTAAAAGGTACTTTCTCTTGATATCTATAATTTTGAAAATACAAATAATTTTCGTTTTCTGATGGCAATCTTATGGAATATTTATTAATACTCTGACATGTAGTTTTATGTTTTTGGAGTAACTCCTCTGTAGTGAAATGATTTAAACATCTTTCGCATATATAAAATTTACATTTATGGAGGGAAAGTTGCTTAGCTAAAAGAGCTGACAAATTTTTGATCCATACGAAATGATAGAGCAATTGACGATCTTCAAAGTGATCATTGTCGTTTTTTGTATTTTGTATTTGTGTTTCAGCAGGTAGCATAAGCAAATTAATTACTTTATTAGAATTTAAAAACCTTGTGCTTAAACGACAAGGTAAAACTTTTTTCTCCTCGATGCAGTACAAATTAATTGCAAGATTGTTGAGTTCTTCAAATTTTTTAATGTCTTTAATTGTGATTGGAAAGTCTAAATTATCATATTTCAACACATTTTTGAAGTGTGGATACGACGATTTTCGATGTGAATTTTTATCGGTAGGGAATAAAGCTGAAACTATTGCCCATAGAAAACAATATTCATCATCATTTTGAACATTAATTATTGCATGTTTTTTTTTAATGCAAGCTGGTGTGGACACGAAAGTTGAGTAACCAAATTTGATTGGATCATATTTATTTATGTTAATTTTCAATCCTAAAATCTCATACAACGCCCAACCGGAGTCCTTTTCCGCAAATTCTTCTAATTTCTTCATTATCTTATCAACAACGTTCTCTTCGTACCATTGCTTTAAATCTGTATATGCATCAATGTGCTGATTTTTTGTGGAGAATGTTTTAACGTCTGTTTCACCAGAGTGCGGTTTAATAAAATTTGCCGAAAAAATTACATTTACTTTTAGCATCGTGTTTTTTAGCTCTTTTCTAATTCTAAACATAAAACATTTAAAAGATTGTCGAAAAAACTGAAGAGGATCTTTAATGTGATGATTAATTATAAATCCTGTACGAATTCTTTGTTCAAAACAAGATTCTATGTCTTGCCAGGTTACGTTTGCCGTAGGTTTAAATTTGTCTCTTTTAAAATAACCTTCTCCAATTTTTAGAGACAATTGTTTTTTTTTATTTAAAAGCTTGAAGCGGTAAAATTTTAAATAAGCTAGACTTGTTTCTAAGGAATTAGCATTTTCTAAAATATTTTCTCGATGTATTTTACATCTAAGTGCTTTTCTAATTATTCTAATGCTGGTATTTATATATACTAAAAAATTTTTAATTTCTTCGATTGTTTTGATTTTACTAATATATTCATGAATTAGCTTAAGCGAGCCTTTACATATAGCCGTCACTGTTTCCTGCGGATGCATTTCTTTTTTTTTTTTTTGCTGTCGAACTTGTTTATCACAGTAGAAAGAAGAGCACTATTATTTTTCTTTATTTTTCTGTGGAATACCTTCTTATTTATATGTGAACGAAATTTCCGATTGTAACTCACAACTCAACAAATTTAAAAAAAATCAGCGAAAAATGAGACGCGTATTTTTGCAAGCTCAGAAAAACAACTAAATTATCAACTTCAGCGTAATTAAGAAAATGTAATCTGTAGTAAAAGTGGAGGAAAATAGCAAGAGTGGGGATTGATAATGTGTATAAATGGGAGATCACCCGCAAGAGTTATAACAGTCCTCAACAAATTGAAGATCACAGTCAGTCCTCAACACTTAAGAAAAATATATATAAACAACAAAATGGGTAAGCTTGTCTTTATTACTATTAAATAAAAATCCTAATTGTTTTTTCTTTTTCTTTTATTTAGAGCAATTTGTCATATGCCCGTTTGACAGAAGCCATAGGCTTCTTGAGAGCCGATTGAAGCGCCATATTTTTAATTGTCATCGTGAGGCCTGGGAGCGGGAGAGATGTCTTCGTGAGGCTGCTTCCAGAGCATCCCATACGCCACCATCACCACCACCACGAGCACCACCACCACCGCCAATAATAGAATGCCCAGACAACTGGGATAATGAAATTAGTCAAACGTACGTCCCCTCCATGAGTAGGGAGCTGCTTCTGGACAGAACGGCAATCAATAATTATAAGTCAGTTTTTAGAAGAAAATAATAAAATAATTATAGTAATTTGTTTCGGTCCGTTTATCGCTACCACCCTACCATGACTTACCACCTCTACAAGCTTGCTATTCGAGTGTGTGTATACAAGAACATAACTAGTCTAAAATGTTTCTGCCTATCAACGTGATGGTACTATTAAGTGCGCTTGTTGAAAACAACTTATATATCTATACCACGCCAAACATAACTCTTCTGTATATTCAGACGTATGAAAAGGAATGTTGGGAAAAAATGACTCCGATCAATATAATCGAAACCAGTTATCATCTCTTCTATGTGAAAAATATCACAACGCAAAATTATTTGGCTTACAAGATAAAAACAGAACAAGGGAATCGACAATTTTCTCAATGGTTAATAATCGAAAATATTAACAGTAGTAACAATTCAAAGGAAATCTTTGATTTTTGTTTAAGAAACGATCATGTGTGGTCTGCTTCACTTTTTCTCATATTCTCGATAATGACCGTAATAGTAGCATGCTGGGATTTGGCGAGCCGTTAGTGCTAATTGTGGTGGTGGTGGTGGTGGTGCTGTTGAATACATATATAGGTTACTTCGCAACAACAAAGTACTTATTCTATCCAAACAATGTTAGGCTTAAACTGCACACTTATTTTATCGACCATTTTAATACAGAAAGATTTGTATTTATTCACTGATAGCAATGTTACAGATGTACATTTACAAACTCTGGTTAGAAATAAAGAATGTACTTGTAGAAAAATGATAGAAATTAAAGATGGACATGATCAGTTAGTTATGTTTTATTCAAAAAATGTATCCGTTTCCAGCCAACTGCAGTATCAACTAGAATTTGTCTTCAAAAACAGAAGCCGATGCAAGTCACCAAATATCACCACTATTAACGATTATAGTGGATACAAAAGTTCTAGCGGTGAAAATGCTACACAATATTGTTTGGCAAAACCCTGGATCTGGATATTTACTTCTGCAGGAGCAATTATTTTTGTAATTATATTTTGTGTGTTACTTTATTTAGTGTTAATATGTTTCACTCATTGTAGCAAACCCAATAATCCAACAAATGTTTGAAAATGTATGAATGTACGGATTCAATAAAACAATTATTTACATTTATTAGTTTTATTTCACATATATTCTATAATTTTTTTTTTTCTAACAGCATCAGCACTACGATTTAACACAACAATAAATTATTTAATATTTTTCAAATTATTAGCAGCAACACAGGAATCATCGTGATCTACCACTACAGTATATGCTGACATAGCTAAATTGTTTGGTTCAAATCGTACTTCCTTTTTCGCAATTCTTTTCTTATATTTGGTGATGCGATCTTTTTTTTCAACATTGTCGAAATTCACATCTGTTAATTTCCATTCAACAAGTACTGGATTTACTCCACTTGAAAAATACATTGCCACTTTGCATATCGTTAAATCGAAAGATTTGAGAATTCTTAGTATTCTGGCTTCCAAGGAAATTTGAGGACGAGGTTCAATAAAAATAAGGTTAAATAGAAAACCTTCAAAATTCAAATAACAGCAAGGCCATTTGGATTGATAAACGTAAATAGAGATTCGGTTAGCTTGGCAGTTATCCTTAGCCCATTCTTCTATATTTTCATTTTTTTCTATATAAATATCAATGTCCGTATATGAAGAGGTTCGGTTCAATAGAAATGCGGCACATCCACCAGCCATGAATTTTCTGCACAATGGAAATTTTTGTCGTAACAAACTTTCGATTGCTTGAATGATACAACGTTTCTCTTCATTCAATGAATCTATATCAAGATCGCGAGAAACCAAAAGACTCTCTTTCAGTGGAAACATATCTGATGTGTGAACTGAACTGATAAATTTATAGAACACCAATACGTCTTATATACATGTGCTTCATCACAGTGAGGCTTGGATTGCTGAATTGCAGTTCTCACGGAAATAGTTTTTTCATGACCTTGAACTCTTAAGTTCCGTGAAGAGCACGTGTTTATGGAATTGCCGAATTGAATTTCTCACAGAAATAGGTTTTTTCATAACCTTGAACTCTTAATTTCCGAGAAAAGCACGTCTTCAAAAATTGCTGAATTGCATTTCTCTGATTTGGATCAATCTTTAAAATGTCCATATATGGACATGAAAAACTGCTGATTCGGCATTTAACCCCTCTACATTGTTTATTTTTTTGTATATTCTGCATTATTTTTCCTATATATTTAGAGTAGTTACTTATAATTGTCATTAGTTATTTTTATTCTCTCTCTCTGTGTGTGTGTGTACAGTGTCCCTGCAATAAAAATGAAATTTTCCCTGAGTTTAAAAAAACCAAAAATTAATATTCTGGAAAATATCGTCATTCAGGTAGGTTTTTTTTTTATTTTTATCTATTATATATTTGCATTATTATTGCTATTGCTTTTTCTCTTTTTAATAATAACTAAGTAATGTTTATATATTTTGTAGCCACCCAATAATAATAATTGCCGTCCATCATCACCACCACCCCCTATGAGACTTATCTCTGAGCTCTCGGAGGAGGAGATGAGTCGATTAAGATCTCCAGAGCCCAGTTCTCCACAGCCCTCATGTTCCTACCAGCAGCCGTCTCCTCTCGATATCGACTTGACGCCATCTATGTTCGATGGCGAAGAGGAAAATGGTGGAAAGAACATGAAGTTATTGAGGGCGTTGTGTGAGAACATGCAGGCAACCCCTGAGGAGCAACAGCAACAGCAACAACAAGAGACGAATGCAACTTTTCCTGTTCCTGATGCTGATGTACGCTCCTCATCAGTGCACCAGCAGCAGCAACAGCAGGAAGAGGAGGAACAGCAACCGATCCGCCGGACACCACCCCCGACACCTCGAACTGTGGATAGCGAGGATGAGTTCCAGTCGCCATCCACGGCACCGGAACTTCTGGCGTCTTTCCGTTCGAAGTGTCGGGAGGCCGAACGAACCCATAAAAAGAAAAGGTTCGACCTCCTTAAAAAAAAGACGAGGTGTGAAAAAAACGTCAAACAATATGAGAAAAAAGTGTGTGATTATCAAAGACTTCTTGCGGAAGCCAAAAAAGAACTGTATGATCTCAACAAAAACTTGAAAAATTGTGAAAGCAGTGCTGAAGAAGTAAAAAACTTATTAAATAGGATTAATTTTGTACAGTGAATAGTGTATATAGTGTATAGTGTATAGTGTATAGGGTATAGTATATATAGTGGTGTTTAGTGTTGTAGTGGTAGCAAATTGTTGTAGTGATAGAAGTAGTGGAAGCAGCAAATATATACATATATCTCTTTTTTTAATAGTGCTTTTTGATGGTTTTTGATGTTTTTTTGTTGGTTTTTGAAACTTGAAATTTTTTCTTTAATGTCTTAGTGTACTTAGTTGTGATGGTAGTAGTCATGTGACAATAAATATAAAGACAATAACCTATTTCGCTTTTTTTTTTTTTTTTTTTTTTTTTAAGTGTTGCATGTTGGGCTTATTCGAATCCTTTTTCGATGGTCTTTTTTTCGACCTGAAAAAATTTTTACGTAGCGACCTTGAAAAAACTAAAAATGGCTCCTGTATCAAGGTTGACGTGGACAGAATCGATTTTTTTGAGCAAACTTATCCGTTCGTTCCATAAGAAGGTTTTGATGTATACAACCGATACCGTATCTCTTACCGTTTGGGCACTAGAAACTTTTGCCCTTTTCTCCCTCAATTTCAACTTTTTTCGAAATTTTTTTTGCTCAACGTGTGTCTTAATTTTTTTAGCTTTTTTCCGTTCCCTTGTACCGACATGCTACCTCTTACCCCTTAGGAGCTATAAGGTTTTTTCGTTATTACTACTAAACGGTAGATGAAAATACTTTTTTTGCTACGTAGACCTATAGACCGTTCATTCGGAAATATTTTGGTACAAAAATCTATTTTTTAAGTTTTACCGTTTGGGCGCCACAAACTTTTGCCCTTTTCACAGTCATATCAAAAGTTAGCGAAAAACCGTTGACGGCTGTCGATATTATTTGTTTTTGTCAATCTTTTCTGCCCTATACACGAACCTCCTATCTCTTACCATTTTCGAGTAACAAAAATTTTTTCTATTTAAACGGTAGATACACCTATGAGTCATGATCATTTTTACACACGATTAGATAGTACTTCATGAATATGCATTTGTTTTTGTGAAAAAACAAACTTTTCTAAATTTGGATTTTTTTTTTGAGATTTTTTTTGTTTTAATTTTTCTTTGGATTCTTTGAATTTTTTAAATTTTTTTTTTCACCAAAACTTCTAATTTACTTTCCTACTGCTCAAGGAAAACTTTTTTTCGAATTTTGACAACCTTTTTTGACAAAAATTGTTGCGCCCCAAACTCAAATTTTCACATATTTAATTATATGGACCTATCGATTATTCATCCGAAAATAATTTGACACAAAAAACAAATTTTTAACTAATTCCGTTTGGTCACCACAAACTTTTGCCCTTTTCTCCGAAATGCTAAACTCAAACTAAAAACCGTCAAGACAGGTGCATGTGTTTCGTATTTTAGAAACTTTTTTGTTCTTTGCACGAACCTCCTATCTCTTACCGTTTTCGAGTTAAACATTTTTTTTATATTTAAACAATTATTACACCCCTTACCCTCATTTATTTTTACACAAATTGTGTCATTAGTTTATAGAGATGCGTTTTTCTTTTTTTGTGAACAAACTTTCTGCTGTATGGCACCCTGAAGCGATAATTCCTTATTTTTAAATATTTCCGAATACGTCCCTGTCTAATGAGAAAATAACGTGTGGTTCCGAAGGAATCTGCTGATGCGAAAGAATATTGTTATAATGACGGACGACGACGCGTTTCGGTTTACAAATCTTAAGGTGAAAATATTCGTAATTATATCGGAAAATAAGTGGTTTTCTTGCTTTGTTGTGGACACTAAATGGTGGTTTTTGTGATATGTGTGTGTATGCATGTTTTCGAGAAAGAACGGATAATTTTACTGTCTGTTTTCGACGATGTAAGTGACATTTTTTAATTTTAAACAACACACTCTCGCCTTCCGACATTTGATATTTTATTCTAATAATTACGGACGTGTTTCGCATCATTATTTTTACGTTAGATTTATCCGTAATTATTTGTAATGTACAAGATTCCGAGTGCAAATAAGCTTAAATCAACAGAAACTTGCTTCGGACAGCTGAAATTTTATTTTAAATTATTACGGGCGTGGTTCGGTTTATTATTTGTCGTTTGGGTAAAAGTTTATGTAGTCTGGGCCTATTTTCACCCAAAACAAATAATTTTTTTGTCTGTTATGAATAACCTAAGTGACCATTTATTTGTTACGAAAATAAACGGAATTTTGTCGGAAGAAACACGGCTTTTATTCGTGACGGTTAATCGCAATTAAATAATTTTATATGGGACTGGTGAAAATAACACACCAAACGAAATAAACAATATTTATTACAATATAATAATATAATTTGAATTATTCCAATTTTCGAAGAAGTTATTTAACTGATTTTCTTTGTTGAATAATTTTCAATTGTGAATCTAACTTTTCGATTGTTTCTCTAAATTTTCGCTTCTTCTCCATCATTTTTTCGATTAAAGGTTTTATTTGTATTTCGAAACGTTCCACATTCATTTGAAATCTTCTAACATCATATAACCAAGTATTAATTCGGTTTTCTTTATCATTTATTAAGAAAATAACAGGTATATTATCGAAGCACACACGTCTTTTATTCATGACGATTCACCATAAAATAATATTTTGTACGAGGATGGTGAAATAAAACACAGTAAGTGATTAATTATAATTTATTAAAATCATTAATTCTACAGCTTAAGATTATTAAGTCCTTTTCTTATTTCATACAACTTAATTGCTTCTTTTATGGAACGAATACGTTCCAAATGTAAATCTAATCTCCGATGCAAAGTTTTAACGATATTTAGATTATATTTCTTATTTTTCATTATCTTCATCCTTCAATGAATTCTATATTGACTGTTTGACCGATCGGTCCTTTGTTGACGAAATGCAACTTCCAGCCGTTGGCAATTTTTCTGTTCAGATCGTCGATTACTGAATCGTCGAATTTTTCAGTAAAGCGCTCGGGTAGTATTGTCCTGCAATCTTCCAGTTGCACAAATATTTTGTCCCCGTATTTTGTAGGATTTTTACTAAAACTTTTAATTAAAAACTTTTTGTTTTCTTCTAAAGTTTTTGCACTCACAAAAGCTTGTAATTGTGATTCTTTATTCAAACCAGAAATAAAAGACGACATTTTAAATTTACAATCTGTTCAACAATTGAAGGCACAATACTAAATAAATCACTGACAAGTAAATCGACGTTTATATAACCGCAAAAGAGATGGTGGGGTATTACTCGAGCCTGCTCGAGATAGGAAGGGGATCGCTGCGTCAGCTTAACCGAGCAAAAGCAAGGTCAACGCACATGTCAGCCACCTGCAGCCACAAAGAGTCAATGAACGCCCAGGTCAGTTGTCGACCAAAAAGATCAATGACCGCTCGATCAAAAGTTGTGGGGCTCCTAGCTCGGGTTGACCTCATTTGACCTGAGCCAGCAGCCCCACTATATAACTACTTTTGGTGGCTCAGAACCATCAAAAAACGTTGAAATATAGTTCAAATTCAATATAAATCGACAAAAATACAGTTTCTAGCTAAAATTTGATGGTTTCGTTGCACTTTCCGAGCCCGTAGGGTATCTGAGTGGCTTAAAAGTACAAGAAAACACTTCAAAAGTGACGTTTCTGAAGAATTTTAACAGTTTTCTTGTATCTACGAACGCCAGAATGCATAAAATTGACCTAAACGTCTCCTTTTCCTATTCTGAGTCGATTCTGCATGCTTTAAGTGTGTTTGGTGGCTCAGAACCATCAAAAAACGTTGAAATATAGTTCAAATTCAATAAAAATCGACAAAAATACAGTTTCTAGCTAAAATTTGATGGTTTCGTTGCACTTTCCGAGCCCGTAGGGTATCTGAGTGGCTTAAAAGTACAAGAAAACACTTCAAAAGTGACGTTTCTGAAGAATTTTAACAGTTTTCTTGTATCTACGAACGCCAGAATGCATAAAATTGAACTAAACGTCTCCTTTTCCTATTCTGAGTCGATTCTGCATGCTTTAAGTGTGTTTGGTGGCTCAGAACCATCAAAAAACGTTGAAATATAGTTCAAATTCAATAAAAATCGACAAAAATACAGTTTCTAGCTAAAATTTGATGGTTTCGTTGCACTTTCCGAGCCCGTAGGGTATCTGAGTGGCTTAAAAGTACAAGAAAACACTTGAAAAGTGACGTTTCTGAAGAATTTTAACAGTTTTCTTGTATCTAGGAACGCCAGAACGCATAAAATTGACCTAAACGTCTCCTTTTCCTATTCTGAGTCGATTCTGCATGCTTTAAGTGTGTTTGGTGGCTCAGAACCATCAAAAAACGTTGAAATATAGTTCAAATTCAATAAAAATCGACAAAAATACAGTTTCTAGCTAAAATTTGATGGTTTCGTTGCACTTTCCGAGCCCGTAGGGTATCTGAGTGGCTTAAAAGTACAAGAAAACACTTCAAAAGTGACGTTTCTGAAGAATTTTAACAGTTTTCTTGTATCTACGAACGCCAGAATGCATAAAATTGACCTAAACGTCTCCTTTTCCTATTCTGAGTCGATTCTGCATGCTTTAAGTGTGTTTGGTGGCTCAGAACCATCAAAAAACGTTGAAATATAGTTCAAATTCAATAAAAATCGACAAAAATACAGTTTCTATCTAAAATTTGATGGTTTCGTTGCACTTTCCGAGCCCGTAGGGTATCTGAGTGGCTTAAAAGTACAAGAAAACACTTCAAAAGTGACGTTTCTGAAGAATTTTAACAGTTTTCTTGTATCTACGAACGCCAGAATGCATAAAATTTACCTAAACGTCTCCTTTTCCTATTCTGAGTCGATTCTGCATGCTTTAAGTGTGTTTGGTGGCTCAGAACCATCAAAAAACGTTGAAATCATAGTTCAAATTCACTAAAAATCGACAAAAATACAGTTTCTAGCTAAAATTTGATGGTTTCGTTGCACTTTCCGAGCCCGTTGGGTATCTGAGTGGCTTAAAAGTACAAGAAAACACTTCAAAAGTGACGTTTCTGAAGAATTTTAACAGTTTTCTTGTATCTACGAACGCCAGAATGCATAAAATTGACCTAAACGTCTCCTTTTCCTATTCTGAGTCGATTCTGCATGCTTTGAGTGTGTTTGGTGGCTCAGAACCATCAAAAAACGTTGAAATATAGTTCAAATTCAATAAAAATCGACAAAAATACAGTTTCTAGCTAAAATTTGATGGTTTCGTTGCACTTTCCGACCCCGTAGGGTATCTGAGTGGCTTAAAAGTACAAGAAAACACTTCAAAAGTGGCGTTTCTGAAGAATTTTAACAGTTTTCTTGTATCTACGAACGCCAGAATGCATAAAATTGACCTAAACGTCTCCTTTTCCTATTCTGAGTCGATTCTGCATGCTTTAAGTGTGTTTGGTGGCTCAGAACCATCAAAAAACGTTGAAATATAGTTCAAATTCAATAAAAATCGACAAAAATACAGTTTCTAGCTAAAATTTGATGGTTTCGTTGCACTTTCCGAGCCCGTAGGGTATCTGAGTGGCTTAGAAGTACAAGAAAACACTTCAAAAGTGACGTTTCTGAAGAATTTTAACAGTTTTCTTGTATCTACGAACGCCAGAATGCATAAAATTGACCTAAACGTCTCCTTTTCCTATTCTGAGTCGATTCTGCATGCTTTAAGTGTGTTTGGTGGCTCAGAACCATCAAAAAACGTTGAAATATAGTTCAAATTCAATAAAAATCGACAAAAATACAGTTTCTAGCTAAAATTTGATGGTTTCGTTGCACTTTCCGAGCCCGTAGGGTATCTGAGTGGCTTAAAAGTACAAGAAAACACTTCAAAAGTGACGTTTCTGAAGAATTTTAACAGTTTTCTTGTATCTACGAACGCCAGAATGCATAAAATTGACCTAAACGTCTCCTTTTCCTATTCTGAGTCGATTCTGCATGCTTTAAGTGTGTTTGGTGGCTCAGAACCATCGAAAAACGTTGAAATATAGTTCAAATTCAATAAAAATCGACAAAAATACAGTTTCTAGCTAAAATTTGACGGTTTCGTTGCACTTTCCGAGCCCGCAGGGTATCTGAGTGGCTTAAAAGTACAAGAAAACACTTCAAAAGTGACGTTTCTGAAGAATTTTAACAGTTTTCTTGTATCTACGAACGCCAGAATGCATAAAATTGACCTAAACGTCTCCTTTTCCTATTCTGAGTCGATTCTGCATGCTTTAAGTGTGTTTGGTGGCTCAGAACCATCAAAAAACGTTGAAATATAGTTCAAATTCAATAAAAATCGACAAAAATACAGTTTCTAGCTAAAATTTGATGGTTTCGTTGCACTTTCCGAGCCCGTAGGGTATCTGAGTGGCTTAAAAGTACAAGAAAACACTTCAAAAGTGACGTTTCTGAAGAATTTTAACAGTTTTCTTGTATCTACGAACGCCAGAATGCATAAAATTGACCTAAACGTCTCCTTTTCCTATTCTGAGTCGATTCTGCATGCTTTAAGTGTGTTTGGTGGCTCAGAACCATCAAAAAACGTTGAAATATAGTTCAAATTCAATAAAAATCGACAAAAATACAGTTTCTAGCTAAAATTTGATGGTTTCGTTGCACTTTCCGAGCCCACAGGGTATCTGAGTGGCTTAAAAGTACAAGAAAACACTTCAAAAGTGACGTTTCTGAAGAATTTTAACAGTTTTCTTGTATCTACGAACGCCAGAATGCATAAAATTGACCTAAACGTCTCCTTTTCCTATTCTGAGTCGATTCTGCATGCTTTAAGTGTGTTTGGTGGCTCAGAACCATTAAAAAACGTTGAAATATAGTTCAAATTCAATAAAAATCGACAAAAATACAGTTTCTAGCTAAAATTTGATGGTTTCGTTGCACTTTCCGAGCCCGTAGGGTATCTGAGTGGCTTAAAAGTACAAGAAAACACTTCAAAAGTGACGTTTCTGAAGAATTTTAACAGTTTTCTTGTATCTACGAACGCCAGAATGCATAAAATTGACCTAAACGTCTCCTTTTCCTATTCTGAGTCGATTCTGCATGCTTTAAGTGTGTTTGGTGGCTCAGAACCATCAAAAAACGTTGAAATATAGTTCAAATTCAATAAAAATCGACAAAAATACAGTTTCTAGCTAAAATTTGATGGTTTCGTTGCACTTTCCGAGCCCATAGGGTATCTGAGTGGCTTAAAAGTACAAGAAAACACTTCAAAAGTGACGTTTCTGAAGAATTTTAACAGTTTTCTTGTATCTACGAACGCCAGAATGCATAAAATTGACCTAAACGTCTCCTTTTCCTATTCTGAGTCGATTCTGCATGCTTTAAGTGTGTTTGGTGGCTCAGAACCATCAAAAAACGTTGAAATATAGTTCAAATTCAATAAAAATCGACAAAAATACAGTTTCTAGCTAAAATTTGATGGTTTCGTTGCACTTTCCGAGCCCGTAGGGTATCTGAGTGGCTTAAAAGTACAAGAAAACACTTCAAAAGTGACGTTTCTGAAGAATTTTAACAGTTTTCTTGTATCTACGAACGCCAGAATGCATAAAATTGACCTAAACGTCTCCTTTTCCTATTCTGAGTCGATTCTGCATGCTTTAAGTGTGTTTGGTGGCTCAGAACCATCAAAAAACGTTGAAATATAGTTCAAATTCAATAAAAATCGACAAAAATACAGTTTCTAGCTAAAATTTGATGGTTTCGTTGCACTTTCCGAGCCCGTAGGGTATCTGAGTGGCTTAAAAGTACAAGAAAACACTTCAAAAGTGACGTTTCTGAAGAATTTTAACAGTTTTCTTGTATCTACGAACGCCAGAATGCATAAAATTGACCTAAACGTCTCCTTTTCCTATTCTGAGTCGATTCTGCATGCTTTAAGTGTGTTTGGTGGCTCAGAACCATCAAAAAACGTTGAAATATAGTTCAAATTCAATAAAAATCGACAAAAATACAGTTTCTAGCTAAAATTTGGTTGTTTCGTTGCACTTTCCGAGCCCGTTGGGTATCTGAGTGGCTTAAAAGTACAAGAAAACACTTCAAAAGTGACGTTTCTGAAGAATTTTAACAGTTTTCTTGTATCTACGAACGCCAGAATGCATAAAATTGACCTAAACGTCTCCTTTTCCTATTCTGAGTCGATTCTGCATGCTTTAAGTGTGTTTGGTGGCTCAGAACCATCAAAAAACGTTGAAATATAGTTCAAATTCAATAAAAATCGACAAAAATACAGTTTCTAGCTAAAATTTGATGGTTTCGTTGCACTTTCCGAGCCCGTAGGGTATCTGAGTGGCTTAAAAGTACAAGAAAACACTTCAAAAGTGACGTTTCTGAAGAATTTTAACAGTTTTCTTGTATCTACGAACGCCAGAATGCATAAAATTGACCTAAACGTCTCCTTTTCCTATTCTGAGTCGATTCTGCATGCTTTAAGTGTGTTTGGTGGCTCAGAACCATCGAAAAACGTTGAAATATAGTTCAAATTCAATAAAAATCGACAAAAATACAGTTTCTAGCTAAAATTTGACGGTTTCGTTGCACTTTCCGAGCCCGCAGGGTATCTGAGTGGCTTAAAAGTACAAGAAAACACTTCAAAAGTGACGTTTCTGAAGAATTTTAACAGTTTTCTTGTATCTACGAACGCCAGAATGCATAAAATTGACCTAAACGTCTCCTTTTCCTATTCTGAGTCGATTCTGCATGCTTTAAGTGTGTTTGGTGGCTCAGAACCATCAAAAAACGTTGAAATATAGTTCAAATTCAATAAAAATCGACAAAAATACAGTTTCTAGCTAAAATTTGATGGTTTCGTTGCACTTTCCGAGCCCGTAGGGTATCTGAGTGGCTTAAAAGTACAAGAAAACACTTCAAAAGTGACGTTTCTGAAGAATTTTAACAGTTTTCTTGTATCTACGAACGCCAGAATGCATAAAATTGACCTAAACGTCTCCTTTTCCTATTCTGAGTCGATTCTGCATGCTTTAAGTGTGTTTGGTGGCTCAGAACCATCAAAAAACGTTGAAATATAGTTCAAATTCAATAAAAATCGACAAAAATACAGTTTCTAGCTAAAATTTGATGGTTTCGTTGCACTTTCCGAGCCCATAGGGTATCTGAGTGGCTTAAAAGTACAAGAAAACACTTCAAAAGTGACGTTTCTGAAGAATTTTAACAGTTTTCTTGTATCTACGAACGCCAGAATGCATAAAATTGACCTAAACGTCTCCTTTTCCTATTCTGAGTCGATTCTGCATGCTTTAAGTGTGTTTGGTGGCTCAGAACCATCAAAAAACGTTGAAATATAGTTCAAATTCAATAAAAATCGACAAAAATACAGTTTCTAGCTAAAATTTGATGGTTTCGTTGCACTTTCCGAGCCCGTAGGGTATCTGAGTGGCTTAAAAGTACAAGAAAACACTTCAAAAGTGACGTTTCTGAAGAATTTTAACAGTTTTCTTGTATCTACGAACGCCAGAATGCATAAAATTGACCTAAACGTCTCCTTTTCCTATTCTGAGTCGATTCTGCATGCTTTAAGTGTGTTTGGTGGCTCAGAACCATCAAAAAACGTTGAAATATAGTTCAAATTCAATAAAAATCGACAAAAATACAGTTTCTAGCTAAAATTTGATGGTTTCGTTGCACTTTCCGAGCCCATAGGGTATCTGAGTGGCTTAAAAGTACAAGAAAACACTTCAAAAGTGACGTTTCTGAAGAATTTTAACAGTTTTCTTGTATCTACGAACGCCAGAATGCATAAAATTGACCTAAACGTCTCCTTTTCCTATTCTGAGTCGATTCTGCATGCTTTAAGTGTGTTTGGTGGCTCAGAACCATCAAAAAACGTTGAAATATAGTTCAAATTCAATAAAAATCGACAAAAATACAGTTTCTAGCTAAAATTTGATGGTTTCGTTGCACTTTCCGAGCCCGTAGGGTATCTGAGTGGCTTAAAAGTACAAGAAAACACTTCAAAAGTGACGTTTCTGAAGAATTTTAACAGTTTTCTTGTATCTACGAACGCCAGAATGCATAAAATTGACCTAAACGTCTCCTTTTCCTATTCTGAGTCGATTCTGCATGCTTTAAGTGTGTTTGGTGGCTCAGAACCATCAAAAAACGTTGAAATATAGTTCAAATTCAATAAAAATCGACAAAAATACAGTTTCTAGCTAAAATTTGATGGTTTCGTTGCACTTTCCGAGCCCGTAGGGTATCTGAGTGGCTTAAAAGTACAAGAAAACACTTCAAAAGTGACGTTTCTGAAGAATTTTAACAGTTTTCTTGTATCTACGAACGCCAGAATGCATAAAATTGACCTAAACGTCTCCTTTTCCTATTCTGAGTCGATTCTGCATGCTTTAAGTGTGTTTGGTGGCTCAGAACCATCAAAAAACGTTGAAATATAGTTCAAATTCAATAAAAATCGACAAAAATACAGTTTCTAGCTAAAATTTGATGGTTTCGTTGCAGTTTCCGAGCCCGTAGGGTATCTGAGTGGCTTAAAAGTACAAGAAAACACTTCAAAAGTGACGTTTCTGAAGAATTTTAACAGTTTTCTTGTATCTACGAACGCCAGAATGCATAAAATTGACCTAAACGTCTCCTTTTCCTATTCTGAGTCGATTCTGCATGCTTTAAGTGTGTTTGGTGGCTCAGAACCATCAAAAAACGTTGAAATATAGTTCAAATTCAATAAAAATCGACAAAAATACAGTTTCTAGCTAAAATTTTATGGTTTCGTTGCACTTTCCGAGCCCGTAGGGTATCTGAGTGGCTTAAAAGTACAAGAAAACACTTCAAAAGTGACGTTTCTGAAGAATTTTAACAGTTTTCTTGTATCTACGAACGCCAGAATGCATAAATTTGACCTAAACGTCTCCTTTTCCTATTCTGAGTCGATTCTGCATGCTTTAAGTGTGTTTGGTGGCTCAGAACCACCAAAAAACGTTGAAATATAGTTCAAATTCAATAAAAATCGACAAAAATACAGTTTCTAGCTAAAATTTGATGGTTTCGTTGCACTTTCCGAGCCCATAGGGTATCTGAGTGGCTTAAAAGTACAAGAAAACACTTCAAAAGTGACGTTTCTGAAGAATTTTAACAGTTTTCTTGTATCTACGAACGCCAGAATGCATAAAATTGACCTAAACGCCTCCTTTTCCTATTCTGAGTCGATTCTGCATGCTTTAAGTGTGTTTGGTGGCTCAGAACCATCGAAAAACGTTGAAATATAGTTCAAATTCAATAAAAATCGACAAAAATACAGTTTCTAGCTAAAATTTGATGGTTTCGTTGCACTTTCCGAGCCCGTAGGGTATCTGAGTGGCTTAAAAGTACAAGAAAACACTTCAAAAGTGACGTTTCTGAAGAATTTTAACAGTTTTCTTGTATCTACGAACGCCAGAATGCATAAAATTGACCTAAACGTCTCCTTTTCCTATTCTGAGTCGATTCTGCATGCTTTAAGTGTGTTTGGTGGCTCAGAACCATCAAAAAACGTTGAAATATAGTTCAAATTCAATAAAAATCGACAAAAATACAGTTTCTAGCTAAAATTTGATGGTTTCGTTGCACTTTCCGAGCCCGTAGGGTATCTGAGTGGCTTAAAAGTACAAGAAAACACTTCAAAAGTGACGTTTCTGAAGAATTTTAACAGTTTTCTTGTATCTACGAACGCCAGAATGCATAAAATTGACCTAAACGTCTCCTTTTCCTATTCTGAGTCGATTCTGCATGCTTTAAGTGTGTTTGGTGGCTCAGAACCATCAAAAAACGTTGAAATATAGTTCAAATTCAATAAAAATCGACAAAAATACAGTTTCTAGCTAAAATTTGATGGTTTCGTTGCACTTTCCGAGCCCGTAGGGTATCTGAGTGGCTTAAAAGTACAAGAAAACACTTCAAAAGTGACGTTTCTGAAGAATTTTAACAGTTTTCTTGTATCTACGAACGCCAGAATGCATAAAATTGACCTAAACGTCTCCTTTTCCTATTCTGAGTCGATTCTGCATGCTTTAAGTGTGTTTGGTGGCTCAGAACCATCAAAAAACGTTGAAATATAGTTCAAATTCAATAAAAATCGACAAAAATACAGTTTCTAGCTAAAATTTGATGGTTTCGTTGCACTTTCCGAGCCCGTAGGGTTTCTCAGTGGCTTAAAAGTACAAGAAAACACTTCAAAAGTGACGTTTCTGAAGAATTTTAACAGTTTTCTTGTATCTACGAACGCCAGAATGCATAAAATTGACCTAAACGTCTCCTTTTCCTATTCTGAGTCGATTCTGCATGCTTTAAGTGTGTTTGGTGGCTCAGAACCATCAAAAAACGTTGAAATATAGTTCAAATTCAATAAAAATCGACAAAAATACAGTTTCTAGCTAAAATTTGATGGTTTCGTTGCACTTTCCGAGCCCGTAGGGTTTCTCAGTGGCTTAAAAGTACAAGAAAACACTTCAAAAGTGACGTTTCTGAAGAATTTTAACAGTTTTCTTGTATCTACGAACGCCAGAATGCATAAAATTGACCTAAACGTCTCCTTTTCCTATTCTGAGTCGATTCTGCATGCTTTAAGTGTGTTTGGTGGCTCAGAACCATCAAAAAACGTTGAAATATAGTTCAAATTCAATAAAAATCGACAAAAATACAGTTTCTAGCAAAAATTTGATGGTTTCGTTGCACTTTCCGAGCCCGTAGGGTATCTGAGTGGCTTAAAAGTACAAGAAAACACTTCAAAAGTGACGTTTCTGAAGAATTTTAACAGTTTTCTTGTATCTACGAACGCCAGAATGCATAAAATTGACCTAAACGTCTCCTTTTCCTATTCTGAGTCTATTCTGCATGCTTTAAGTGTGTTTGGTGGCTCAGAACCATCAAAAAACGTTGAAATATAGTTCAAATTCAATAAAAATCGACAAAAATACAGTTTCTAGCTAAAATTTGATGGTTTCGTTGCACTTTCCGAGCCCGCAGGGTATCTGAGTGGCTTAAAAGTACAAGAAAACACTTCAAAAGTGACGTTTCTGAAGAATTTTAACAGTTTTCTTGTATCTACGAACGCCAGAATGCATAAAATTGACCTAAACGTCTCCTTTTCCTATTCTGAGTCGATTCTGCATGCTTTAAGTGTGTTTGGTGGCTCAGAACCATCAAAAAACGTTGAAATATAGTTCAAATTCAATAAAAATCGACAAAAATACAGTTTCTAGCTAAAATTTGATGGTTTCGTTGCACTTTCCGAGCCCGTAGGGTATCTGAGTGGCTTAAAAGTACAAGAAAACACTTCAAAAGTGACGTTTCTGAAGAATTTTAACAGTTTTCTTGTATCTACGAACGCCAGAATGCATAAATTTGACCTAAACGTCTCCTTTTCCTATTCTGAGTCGATTCTGCATGCTTTAAGTGTGTTTGGTGGCTCAGAACCATCAAAAAACGTTGAAATATAGTTCAAATTCAATAAAAATCGACAAAAATACAGTTTCTAGCTAAAATTCGATGGTTTCGTTGCACTTTCCGAGCCCGTAGGGTATCTGAGTGGCTTAAAACTACAAGAAAACACTTCAAAAGTGACGTTTCTGAAGAATTTTAACAGTTTTCTTGTATCTACGAACGCCAGAATGCATAAAATACAGTTTCTAGCTAAAATTTTATGGTTTCGTTGCACTTTCCGAGCCCGTAGGGTATCTGAGTGGCTTAAAAGTACAAGAAAACACTTCAAAAGTGACGTTTCTGAAGAATTTTAACAGTTTTCTTGTATCTACGAACGCCAGAATGCATAAATTTGACCTAAACGTCTCCTTTTCCTATTCTGAGTCGATTCTGCATGCTTTAAGTGTGTTTGGTGGCTCAGAACCATCAAAAAACGTTGAAATATAGTTCAAATTCAATAAAAATCGACAAAAATACAGTTTCTAGCTAAAATTTGATGGTTTCGTTGCACTTTCCGAGCCCGTAGGGTATCTGAGTGGCTTAAAAGTACAAGAAAACACTTCAAAAGTGACGTTTCTGAAGAATTTTAACAGTTTTCTTGTATCTACGAACGCCAGAATGCATAAAATTGACCTAAACGCCTCCTTTTCCTATTCTGAGTCGATTCTGCATGCTTTAAGTGTGTTTGGTGGCTCAGAACCATCAAAAAACGTTGAAATATAGTTCAAATTCAATAAAAATCGACAAAAATACAGTTTCTAGCTAAAATTTGATGGTTTCGTTGCACTTTCCGAGCCCGTAGGGTATCTGAGTGGCTTAAAAGTACAAGAAAACACTTCAAAAGTGACGTTTCTGAAGAATTTTAACAGTTTTCTTGTATCTACGAACGCCAGAATGCATAAAATTGACCTAAACGTCTTCTTTTCCTATTCTGAGTCGATTCTGCATGCTTTAAGTGTGTTTGGTGGCTCAGAACCATCAAAAAACGTTGAAATATAGTTCAAATTCAATAAAAATCAACAAAAATACAGTTTCTAGCTAAAATTTGATGGTTTCGTTGCACTTTCCGAGCCCGTAGGGTATCTGAGTGGCTTAAAAGTTCAAGAAAACACTTCAAAAGTGACGTTTCTGAAGAATTTTAACAGTTTTCTTGTATCTACGAACGCCAGAATGCATAAAATTGACCTAAACGTCTCCTTTTCCTATTCTGAGTCGATTCTGCATGCTTTAAGTGTGTTTGGTGGCTCAGAACAATCAAAAAACGTTGAAATATAGTTCAAATTCAATAAAAATCGAAAAAATACAGTTTCTAGCTAAAATTTGATGGTTTCGTTGCACTTTCCGAGCCCGTCGGGTATCTGAGTGGCTTAAAAGTACAAGAAAACACTTCAAAAGTGACGTTTCTGAAGAATTTTAACAGTTTTCTTGTATCTACGAACGCCAGAATGCATAAAATTGACCTAAACGTCTCCTTTTCCTATTCTGAGTCGATTCTGCATGCTTTAAGTGTGTTTGGTGGCTCAGAACCATCAAAAAACGTTGAAATATAGTTCAAATTCAATAAAAATCGACAAAAATACAGTTTCTAGCTAAAATTTGATGGTTTCATTGCACTTTCCGAGCCCGTAGGGTATCTGAGTGGCTTAAAAGTACAAGAAAACATTTCAAAAGTGACGTTTCTGAAGAATTTTAACAGTTTTCTTGTATCTACGAACGCCAGAATGCATAAAATTGACCTAAACGTCTCCTTTTCCTATTCTGAGTCGATTCTGCATGCTTTAAGTGTGTTTGGTGGCTCAGAACCATCAAAAAACGTTGAAATATAGTTCAAATTCAATAAAAATCGACAAAAATACAGTTTCTAGCTAAAATTTGATGGTTTCGTTGCACTTTCCGAGCCCGTAGGGTATCTGAGTGGCTTAAAAGTACAAGAAAACACTTCAAAAGTGACGTTTCTGAAGAATTTTAACAGTTTTCTTGTATCTACGAACGCCAGAATGCATAAAATTGACCTAAACGTCTCCTTTTCCTATTCTGAGTCGATTCTGCATGCTTTAAGTGTGTTTGGTGGCTCAGAACCATCAAAAAACGTTGAAATATAGTTCAAATTCAATAAAAATCGACAAAAATACAGTTTCTAGCTAAAATTTGATGGTTTCGTTGCACTTTCCGAGCCCGTAGGGTATCTGAGTGGCTTAAAATTACAAGAAAACAGTTCAAAAGTGACGTTTCTGAAGAATTTTAACAGTTTTCTTGTATCTACGAACGCCAGAATGCATAAAATTGACCTAAACGTCTCCTTTTCCTATTCTGAGTCGATTCTGCATGCTTTAAGTGTGTTTGGTGGCTCAGAACCATCAAAAAACGTTGAAATATAGTTCAAATTCAATAAAAATCGACAAAAATACAGTTTCTAGCTAAAATTTTATGGTTTCGTTGCACTTTCCGAGCCCGTAGGGTATCTGAGTGGCTTAAAAGTACAAGAAAACACTTCAAAAGTGACGTTTCTGAAGAATTTTAACAGTTTTCTTGTATCTACGAACGCCAGAATGCATAAATTTGACCTAAACGTCTCCTTTTCCTATTCTGAGTCGATTCTGCATGCTTTAAGTGTGTTTGGTGGCTCAGAACCATCAAAAAACGTTGAAATATAGTTCAAATTCAATAAAAATCGACAAAAATACAGTTTCTAGCTAAAATTTGATGGTTTCGTTGCACTTTCCGAGCCCGTAGGGTATCTGAGTGGCTTAAAAGTACAAGAAAACACTTCAAAAGTGACGTTTCTGAAGAATTTTAACAGTTTTCTTGTATCTACGAACGCCAGAATGCATAAAATTGACCTAAACGCCTCCTTTTCCTATTCTGAGTCGATTCTGCATGCTTTAAGTGTGTTTGGTGGCTCAGAACCATCAAAAAACGTTGAAATATAGTTCAAATTCAATAAAAATCGACAAAAATACAGTTTCTAGCTAAAATTTGATGGTTTCGTTGCACTTTCCGAGCCTGTAGGGTATCTGAGTGGCTTAAAAGTACAAGAAAACACTTCAAAAGTGACGTTTCTGAAGAATTTTAACAGTTTTCTTGTATCTACGAACGCCAGAATGCATAAAATTGACCTAAACTTCTTCTTTTCCTATTCTGAGTCGATTCTGCATGCTTTAAGTGTGTTTGGTGGCTCAGAACCATCAAAAAACGTTGAAATATAGTTCAAATTCAATAAAAATCGACAAAAATACAGTTTCTAGCTAAAATTTGATGGTTTCGTTGCACTTTCCGAGCCCGTAGGGTATCTGAGTGGCTTAAAATTACAAGAAAACACTTCAAAAGTGACGTTTCTGAAGAATTTTAACAGTTTTCTTGTATCTACGAACGCCAGAATGCATAAAATTGACCTAAACGTCTCCTTTTCCTATTCTGAGTCGATTCTGCATGCTTTAAGTGTGTTTGGTGGCTCAGAACCATCAAAAAACGTTGAAATATAGTTCAAATTCAATAAAAATCGACAAAAATACAGTTTCTAGCTAAAATTTTATGGTTTCGTTGCACTTTCCGAGCCCGTAGGGTATCTGTGTGGCTTAAAAGTACAAGAAAACACTTCAAAAGTGACGTTTCTGAAGAATTTTAACAGTTTTCTTGTATCTACGAACGCCAGAATGCATAAAATTGACCTAAACGTCTCCTTTTCCTATTCTGAGTCGATTCTGCATGCTTTAAGTGTGTTTGGTGGCTCAGAACCATCAAAAAACGTTGAAATATAGTTCAAATTCAATAAAAATCGACAAAAATACAGTTTCTAGCTAAAATTTGATGGTTTCGTTGCACTTTCCGAGCCCGTAGGGTATCTGAGGGGCTTAAAAGTACAAGAAAACACTTCAAAAGTGACGTTTCTGAAGAATTTTAACAGTTTTCTTGTATCTACGAACGCCAGAATGCATAAAATTGACCTAAACGTCTCCTTTTCCTATTCTGAGTCGATTCTGCATGCTTTAAGTGTGTTTGGTGGCTCAGAACCATCGAAAAACGTTGAAATATAGTTCAAATTCAATAAAAATCGACAAAAATACAGTTTCTAGCTAAAATTTGATGGTTTCGTTGCACTTTCCGAGCCCGTTGGGTATCTGAGTGGCTTAAAAGTACAAGAAAACACTTCAAAAGTGACGTTTCTGAAGAATTTTAACAGTTTTCTTGTATCTACGAACGCCAGAATGCATAAAATTGACCTAAACGTCTCCTTTTCCTATTCTGAGTCGATTCTGCATGCTTTAAGTGTGTTTGGTGGCTCAGAACCATCAAAAAACGTTGAAATATAGTTCAAATTCAATAAAAATCGACAAAAATACAGTTTCTAGCTAAAATTTGATGGTTTCGTTGCACTTTCCGAGCCCGTAGGGTATCTGAGTGGCTTAAAAGTACAAGAAAACACTTCAAAAGTGACGTTTCTGAAGAATTTTAACAGTTTTCTTGTATCTACGAACGCCAGAATGCATAAAATTGACCTAAACGTCTCCTTTTCCTATTCTGAGTCGATTCTGGATGCTTTAAGTGTGTTTGGTGGCTCAGAACCATCAAAAAACGTTGAAATATAGTTCAAATTCAATAAAAATCGACAAAAATACAGTTTCTAGCTAAAATTTGATGGTTTCGTTGCACTTTCCGAGACCGTAGGGTATCTGAGTGGCTTAAAAGTACAAGAAAACACTTCAAAAGTGACGTTTCTGAAGAATTTTAACAGTTTTCTTGTATCTACGAACGCCAGAATGCATAAAATTGACCTAAACGTCTCCTTTTCCTATTCTGAGTCGATTCTGCATGCTTTAAGTGTGTTTGGTGGCTCAGAACCATCAAAAAACGTTGAAATATAGTTCAAATTCAATAAAAATCGACAAAAATACAGTTTCTAGCTAAAATTTGATGGTTTCGTTGCACTTTCCGAGCCCGTCGGGTATCTGAGTGGCTTAAAAGTACAAGAAAACACTTCAAAAGTGACGTTTCTGAAGAATTTTAACAGTTTTCTTGTATCTACGAACGCCAGAATGCATAAAATTGACCTAACTTAAAAGTACAAGAAAACACTTCAAAAGTGACGTTTCTGAAGAATTTTAACAGTTTTCTTGTATCTACGAACGCCAGAATGCATAAAATTGACCTAAACGTCTCCTTTTCCTATTCTGAGTCGATTCTGCATGCTTTAAGTGTGTTTGGTGGCTCAGAACCATCAAAAAACGTTGAAATATAGTTCAAATTCAATAAAAATCGAAAAAAATACAGTTTCTAGCTAAAATTTGATGGTTTCGTTGCACTTTCCGAGCCCGTAGGGTATCTGAGTGGCTTAAAAGTACAAGAAAACACTTCAAAAGTGACGTTTCTGAAGAATTTTAACAGTTTTCTTGTATCTACGAACGCCAGAATGCATAAAATTGACCTAAACGTCTCCTTTTCCTATTCTGAGTCGATTCTGCATGCTTTAAGTGTGTTTGGTGGCTCAGAACCATCAAAAAACGTTGAAATATAGTTCAAATTCAATAAAAATCGACAAAAATACAGTTTCTAGCTAAAATTTGATGGTTTCGTTGCACTTTCCGAGCCCGTAGGGTATCTGAGTGGCTTAAAAGTACAAGAAAACACTTCAAAAGTGACGTTTCTGAAGAATTTTAACAGTTTTCTTGTATCTACGAACGCCAGAATGCATAAAATTGACCTAAACGCCTCCTTTTCCTATTCTGAGTCGATTATGCATGCTTTAAGTGTGTTTGGTGGCTCAGAACCATCAAAAAACGTTGAAATATAGTTCAAATTCAATAAAAATCGACAAAAATACAGTTTCTAGCTAAAATTTGATGGTTTCGTTGCACTTTCCGAGCCCGTAGGGTATCTGAGTGGCTTAAAAGTACAAGAAAACACTTCAAAAGTGACGTTTCTGAAGAATTTTAACAGTTTTCTTGTATCTACGAACGCCAGAATGCATAAAATTGACCTAAACGTCTCCTTTTCCTATTCTGAGTCTATTCTGCATGCTTTAAGTGTGTTTGGTGGCTCAGAACCATCAAAAAACGTTGAAATATAGTTCAAATTCAATAAAAATCGACAAAAATATAGTTTCTAGCTAAAATTTGATGGTTTCGTTGCACTTTCCGAGCCCGTTGGGTATCTGAGTGGCTTAAAAGTACAAGAAAACACTTCAAAAGTGACGTTTCTGAAGAATTTTAACAGTTTTCTTGTATCTACGAACGCCAGAATGCATAAAATTGACCTAAACGTCTCCTTTTCCTATTCTGAGTCGATTCTGCATGCTCTAAGTGTGTTTGGTGGCTCAGAACCATCAAAAAACGTTGAAATATAGTTCAAATTCAATAAAAATCGACAAAAATACAGTTTCTAGCTAAAATTTGATGGTTTCGTTGCACTTTCCGAGCCCGTAGGGTATCTGAGTGGCTTAAAAGTACAAGAAAACACTTCAAAAGTGACGTTTCTGAAGAATTTTAACAGTTTTCTTGTATCTACGAACGCCAGAATGCATAAAATTGACCTAAACGTCTCCTTTTCCTATTCTGAGTCGATTCTGCATGCTTTAAGTGTGTTTGGTGGCTCAGAACCATCAAAAAACGTTGAAATATAGTTCAAATTCAATAAAAATCGACAAAAATACAGTTTCTAGCTAAAATTTGATGGTTTCGTTGCACTTTCCGAGCCCGTTGGGTATCTGAGTGGCTTAAAAGTACAAGAAAACACTTCAAAAGTGACGTTTCTGAAGAATTTTAACAGTTTTCTTGTATCTACGAACGCCAGAATGCATAAAATTGACCTAAACGTCTCCTTTTCCTATTCTGAGTCGATTCTGCATGCTTTAAGTGTGTTTGGTGGCTCAGAACCATCAAAAAACGTTGAAATATAGTTCAAATTCAATAAAAATCGACAAAAATACAGTTTCTAGCTAAAATTTGATGGTTTCGTTGCACTTTCCGAGCCCGTTGGGTATCTGAGTGGCTTAAAAGTACAAGAAAACACTTCAAAAGTGACGTTTCTGAAGAATTTTAACAGTTTTCTTGTATCTACGAACGCCAGATTGCATAAAATTGACCTAAACGTCTCCTTTTCCTATTCTGAGTCGATTCTGCATGCTTTAAGTGTGTTTGGTGGCTCAGAACCATCAAAAAACGTTGAAATATAGTTCAAATTCAATAAAAATCGACAAAAATACAGTTTCTAGCTAAAATTTGATGGTTTCGTTGCATTTTCCGAGCCCGTAGGGTCTCTGAGTGGCTTAAAAGTACAAGAAAACACTTCAAAAGTGACGTTTCTGAAGAATTTTAACAGTTTTCTTGTATCTACGAACGCCACAATGCATAAAATTGACCTAAACGTCTCCTTTTCCTATTCTGAGTCGATTCTGCATGCTTTAAGTGTGTTTGGTGGCTCAGAACCATCAAAAAACGTTGAAATATAGTTCAAATTCAATAAAAATCGACAAAAATACAGTTTCTAGCTAAAATTTGATGGTTTCGTTGCACTTTCCGAGCCCGTAGGGTATCTGAGTGGCTTAAAAGTACAAGAAAACACTTCAAAAGTGACGTTTCTGAAGAATTTTAACTGTTTTCTTGTATCTACGAACGCCAGAATGCATAAAATTGACCTAAACGTCTCCTTTTCCTATTCTGAGTCGATTCTGCATGCTTTAAGTGTGTTTGGTGGCTCAGAACCATCAAAAAACGTTGAAATATAGTTCAAATTCAATAAAAATCGACAAAAATACAGTTTCTAGCTAAAATTTGATGGTTTCGTTGCACTTTCCGAGCCCGTTGGGTATCTGAGTGGCTTAAAAGTACAAGAAAACACTTCAAAAGTGACGTTTCTGAAGAATTTTAACAGTTTTCTTGTATCTACGAACGCCAGAATGCATAAAATTGACCTAAACGTCTCCTTTTCCTATTCTGAGTCGATTCTGCATGCTTTAAGTGTGTTTGGTGGCTCAGAACCATCAAAAAACGTTGAAATATAGTTCAAATTCAATAAAAATCGACAAAAATACAGTTTCTAGCTAAAATTTGATGGTTTCGTTGCACTTTCCGAGCCCGTAGGGTATCTGAGTGGCTTAAAAGTACAAGAAAACACTTCAAAAGTGACGTTTCTGAAGAATTTTAACAGTTTTCTTGTATCTACGAACGCCAGAATGCATAAAATTGACCTAAACGTCTCCTTTTCCTATTCTGAGTCGATTCTGCATGCTTTAAGTGTGTTTGGTGGCTCAGAACCATCAAAAAACGTTGAAATATAGTTCAAATTCAATAAAAATCGACAAAAATACAGTTTCTAGCTAAAATTTGATGGTTTCGTTGCACTTTCCGAGCCCGTAGGGTATCTGAGTGGCTTAAAAGTACAAGAAAACACTTCAAAAGTGACGTTTCTGAAGAATTTTAACAGTTTTCTTGTATCTACGAACGCCAGAATGCATAAAATTGACCTAAATTGGCATTTCAGATCAATTTACATTTACTCTCTCCAATTTTAGTGAGTTTAATAATTTTGTTCAATATAATAACGTTTGGAATTCGCATCAACATATTCTTGATTTAGTTTTTTCAAATGTGAATTGTCATGTTAATCTGGCTCATTTTGGTCTTGTAAATTTAGATTCACATCACCCACCTCTGGATATATACGTGGATAACAAAAATTCATCACAGTGTAGATTCCCTATAAATATTAATGCAAGCCAGTATAATTTTAAAAAGGCGAACTTTCAACTGCTTTATGAAATGTTGTCGTCCTGTAATTGGGAATATAATGATGATGTTATAGACGTCGACCAGGCATGCTTGTTATTTTACAGTAGGTTATATGAAATACTTGATTTAACCGTTCCCAAAACTAAGCTGAGGAGTGTGTATCGCTTTAAGTTTCCACCGTGGTTTAATGAGGAAATAATGCATCATATTAGACAAAAGGATAAGTTTCATAAGTTGTATAAAAAGTATAAATCGGATTACTATTACCACTTATTTAAGCAACAGAGATCTCTTTGTAAACAACTTGCAGATGCTGCTTATAAAAACTATATTTCTAATATTCAGAGCTGTATCTCTAATGATCCTAAAGCTTTTTGGTCATTCATTCAAAATAAAAAGGGTGGTACGAGAATTCCTTGCTTCATGAGATATAAAGATTCAGATCTGTCCTCGCCCACTGATATAGTTGATGCTTTTGGGGAATTTTTTGATAGCGTGTATATTAATTCTGATCCTTTATATGCTGATAGCTTAATAAGTGATATTGCTCCGCAACTAAATGTTTCTGTTGACTCTGTTACTGAGGAGGATATTCTATTTGCATTGAAAAAGTCAAAAGACACCATGACTGCAGGACCTGATGGTATACCCAGTTTTTTATTGCGTGACTGTGCATGTCTTTTTGTTTCACCTCTTCTAAAATTATTTAATCTTATATTGCAAAAGAGTACTATGCCCGCTCTTTGGAAGCAAACATGCATTTGTCCTGTGTATAAATCAGGTGATGTCACTGAGATTAAAAATTATCGTCCCATAAGCCTGTTGTGCAACTTTGCGAAGATTTTCGAGACAATTTTGTATAAACATATTTATTCTAGAGTTAGTCCTTTCATTAATTCCTGTCAGCATGGTTTCGTTCAAAAAAGATCAACTGTCACTAATTTAGGTTGTTTTGCACAATATGTTTCAGAAATAATTGACAATAGAGGTCAAGTGGATTCAATTTATATGGACATAAGCAAAGCTTTTGATCAGATTGATCACTTTATATTACTGAGTAAATTAAAAGCGTATGGGTTTTCTGATCAACTGATTTCATTTTTTCGTGAATATCTTACCAAAAGGGAACAAAGAGTACGATATCGAAATTTTTACTCGAGTCCAATTTATCCAACATCCGGAGTACCCCAAGGATCCAACTTGGGACCACTCTTGTTTCTTATTTTTATCAATGATATCACAGTTGAGGTATCTTGTAAAGCACTACTTTTCGCTGACGACTTGAAATTATTTTTAGAAATTAAAAGTGAAGAAGACTGCATGACACTTCAGAATAATATAAAGCACATTGCAGAATATTGTAAAAAAAACTGTTTAACTCTTAATAAAGATAAATGTTATATAGTCACTTACACCAAAAGACACGAACCTATAAGTTTTTCTTATGAAGTTACCGGCAAGAGTTTGGTCAGGAAGGAGAGTATAAGAGATCTAGGTGTCATATTTGACTCAAGGTTTATGTTTGTGGAACATATGTATGACATAATAGCAAAAGCATTTAAATTCTACGGTTTTGTGTATAGAAATTGTAATGAATTCACCAGCTTAAGAGCTCTTAACAATTTATATTTTACAATGATAAGATCGCGACTTGAATATGCGTGTATAATATGGTATCCATTATGTAATACTCATGTCACTCATCTGGAAACCGTACAGCGTAAATACCTAAAATTCTTGTGTTACCGTTTGGATGGGTTCTATCCTGAAAGAGGCATTGATCATCTAAATTTATTGAATCGATTTGGGTTTACATCATTAGAAGTAAGAAGAATTGTTGCTGTAGTAAAGTTTTCATATAATTTAATGCACAATAAGATAGATTGTCCTGAGTTATTAAGTAAACTTTTATTTATAGTTCCTCGTAGCAACTCCCGTAACAGAATTATTATTTATGGTCAGAATTACAGAACAAATGTACTACGTAAATCTCCTGTAACCCTTATGACTGATGCTTGTAACAAAATATCGAAGGATTGTGACTTGTGGGCAGATTCACTAATTAGTATAATCAAAGTAGTTCTAAGATATTTTAAATATAATTAGGGCTTAAATTTTACTTTGTATTGTGGATATAATGCTTTATTTTTTTTAATGGTGCTCTATTACAGTAATGATGTGTTATTATTAATTTTTGCATATTGTAGGAATTTATGTTTTTTTTTTTTTTTTTTTCTATATTACAGTTAAACAATGTTTTAGATAATGTTATATTAAGTTAATTTCCATGTAATTGGGTGTAACCTGTTTGGAAATAAATCATATCTATATCATATCTATATCTAAACGTCTCCTTTTCCTATTCTGAGTCGATTCTGCATGCTTTAAGTGTGTTTGGTGGCTCAGAACCATCAAAAAACGTTGAAATATAGTTCAAATTCAATAAAAATCGACAAAAATACAGTTTCTAGCTAAAATTTGATGGTTTCGTTGCACTTTCCGAGCCCGTAGGGTATCTGAGTGGCTTAAAAGTACAAGAAAACACTTCAAAAGTGACGTTTCTGAAGAATTTTAACAGTTTTCTTGTATCTACGAACGCCAGAATGCATAAAATTGACCTAAACGTCTCCTTTTCCTATTCTGAGTCGATTCTGCATGCTTTAAGTGTGTTTGGTGGCTCAGAACCATCAAAAAACGTTGAAATATAGTTCAAATTCAATAAAAATCGACAAAAATACAGTTTCTAGCTAAAATTTGATGGTTTCGTTGCACTTTCCGAGCCCGTTGGGTATCTGAGTGGCTTAAAAGTACAAGAAAACACTTCAAAAGTGACGTTTCTGAAGAATTTTAACAGTTTTCTTGTATCTACGAACGCCAGATTGCATAAAATTGACCTAAACGTCTCCTTTTCCTATTCTGAGTCGATTCTGCATGCTTTAAGTGTGTTTGGTGGCTCAGAACCATCAAAAAACGTTGAAATATAGTTCAAATTCAATAAAAATCGACAAAAATACAGTTTCTAGCTAAAATTTGATGGTTTCGTTGCATTTTCCGAGCCCGTAGGGTCTCTGAGTGGCTTAAAAGTACAAGAAAACACTTCAAAAGTGACGTTTCTGAAGAATTTTAACAGTTTTCTTGTATCTACGAACGCCACAATGCATAAAATTGACCTAAACGTCTCCTTTTCCTATTCTGAGTCGATTCTGCATGCTTTAAGTGTGTTTGGTGGCTCAGAACCATCAAAAAACGTTGAAATATAGTTCAAATTCAATAAAAATCGACAAAAATACAGTTTCTAGCTAAAATTTGATGGTTTCGTTGCACTTTCCGAGCCCGTAGGGTATCTGAGTGGCTTAAAAGTACAAGAAAACACTTCAAAAGTGACGTTTCTGAAGAATTTTAACAGTTTTCTTGTATCTACGAACGCCAGAATGCATAAAATTGACCTAAACGTCTCCTTTTCCTATCCTGAGTCAATTCTGCATGCTTTAAGTGTGTTTGGTGGCTCAGAACCATCAAAAAACGTTGAAATATAGTTCAAATTCAATAAAAATCGACAAAAATACAGTTTCTAGCTAAAATTTGATGGTTTCGTTGCATTTTCCGAGCCCGTAGGGTCTCTGAGTGGCTTAAAAGTACAAGAAAACACTTCAAAAGTGACGTTTCTGAAGAATTTTAACAGTTTTCTTGTATCTACGAACGCCACAATGCATAAAATTGACCTAAACGTCTCCTTTTCCTATTCTGAGTCGATTCTGCATGCTTTAAGTGTGTTTGGTGGCTCAGAACCATCAAAAAACGTTGAAATATAGTTCAAATTCAATAAAAATCGACAAAAATACAGTTTCTAGCTAAAATTTGATGGTTTCGTTGCACTTTCCGAGCCCGTAGGGTATCTGAGTGGCTTAAAAGTACAAGAAAACACTTCAAAAGTGACGTTTCTGAAGAATTTTAACAGTTTTCTTGTATCTACGAACGCCAGAATGCATAAAATTGACCTAAACGTCTCCTTTTCCTATCCTGAGTCAATTCTGCATGCTTTAAGTGTGTTTGGTGGCTCAGAACCATCAAAAAACGTTGAAATATAGTTCAAATTCAATAAAAATCGACAAAAATACAGTTTCTAGCTAAAATTTGATGGTTTCGTTGCACTTTCCGAGCCCGTTGGGTATCTGAGTGGCTTAAAAGTACAAGAAAACACTTCAAAAGTGACGTTTCTGAAGAATTTTAACAGTTTTCTTGTATCTACGAACGCCAGAATGCATAAAATTGACCTAAACGTCTCCTTTTCCTATTCTGAGTCGATTCTGCATGCTCTAAGTGTGTTTGGTGGCTCAGAACCATCAAAAAACGTTGAAATATAGTTCAAATTCAATAAAAATCGACAAAAATACAGTTTCTAGCTAAAATTTGATGGTTTCGTTGCACTTTCCGAGCCCGTAGGGTATCTGAGTGGCTTAAAAGTACAAGAAAACACTTCAAAAGTGACGTTTCTGAAGAATTTTAACAGTTTTCTTGTATCTACGAACGCCAGAATGCATAAAATTGACCTAAACGTCTCCTTTTCCTATTCTGAGTCGATTCTGCATGCTTTAAGTGTGTTTGGTGGCTCAGACCCATCAAAAAACGTTGAAACATAGTTCAAATTCAATAAAAATCGACAAAAATACAGTTTCTAGCTAAAATTTGATGGTTTCGTTGCACTTTCCGAGCCCGTAGGGTATCTGAGTGGCTTAAAAGTACAAGAAAACACTTCAAAAGTGACGTTTCTGAAGAATTTTAACAGTTTTCTTGTATCTACGAACGCCAGAATGCATAAAATTGACCTAAACGTCTCCTTTTCCTATTCTGAGTCGATTCTGCATGCTTTAAGTGTGTTTGGTGGCTCAGAACCATCAAAAAACGTTGAAATATAGTTCAAATTCAATAAAAATCGACAAAAATACAGTTTCTAGCTAATATTTGATGGTTTCGTTGCAGTTTCCGAGCCCGTTGGGTATCTGAGTGGCTTAAAAGTACAAGAAAACACTTCAAAAGTGACGTTTCTGAAGAATTTTAACAGTTTTCTTGTATCTACGAACGCCAGAATGCATAAAATTGACCTAAACGTCTCCTTTTCCTATTCTGAGTCGATTCTGCATGCTTTAAGTGTGTTTGGTGGCTCAGAACCATCAAAAAACGTTGAAATATAGTTCAAATTCAATAAAAATCGACAAAAATACAGTTTCTAGCTAAAATTTGATGGTTTCGTTGCACTTTCCAAGCCCGTTGGGTATCTGAGTGGCTTAAAAGTACAAGAAAACACTTCAAAAGTGACGTTTCTGAAGAATTTTAACAGTTTTCTTGTATCTACGAACGCCAGAATGCATAAAATTGACCTAAACGTCTCCTTTTCCTATTCTGAGTCGATTCTGCATGCTTTAAGTGTGTTTGGTGGCTCAGAACCATCAAAAAACGTTGAAATATAGTTCAAATTCAATAAAAATCGACAAAAATACAGTTTCTAGCTAAAATTTGATGGTTTCGTTGCACTTTCCGAGCCCGTTGGGTATCTGAGTGGCTTAAAAGTACAAGAAAACACTTCAAAAGTGACGTTTCTGAAGAATTTTAACAGTTTTCTTGTATCTACGAACGCCAGAATGCATAAAATTGACCTAAACGTCTCCTTTTCCTATTCTGAGTCGATTCTGCATGCTTTAAGTGTGTTTGGTGGCTCAGAACCATCAAAAAACGTTGAAATATAGTTCAAATTCAATAAAAATCGACAAAAATACAGTTTCTAGCTAAAATTTGATGGTTTCGTTGCACTTTCCGAGCCCGTAGGGTATCTGAGTGGCTTAAAAGTACAAGAAAACACTTCAAAAGTGACGTTTCTGAAGAATTTTAACAGTTTTCTTGTATCTACGAACGCCAGAATGCATAAAATTGACCTAAACGTCTCCTTTTCCTATTCTGAGTCGATTCTGCATGCTTTAAGTGTGTTTGGTGGCTCAGAACCATCAAAAAACGTTGAAATATAGTTCAAATTCAATAAAAATCGACAAAAATACAGTTTCTAGCTAAAATTTGATGGTTTCGTTGCACTTTCCGAGCCCGTAGGGTATCTGAGTGGCTTAAAAGTACAAGAAAACACTTCAAAAGTGACGTTTCTGAAGAATTTTAACAGTTTTCTTGTATCTACGAACGCCAGAATGCATAAAATTGACCTAAACGTCTCCTTTTCCTATTCTGAGTCGATTCTGCATGCTTTAAGTGTGTTTGGTGGCTCAGAACCATCAAAAAACGTTGAAACATAGTTCAAATTCAATAAAAATCGACAAAAATACAGTTTCTAGCTAAAATTTGATGGTTTCGTTGCACTTTCCGAGCCCGTAGGGTATCTGAGTGGCTTAAAAGTACAAGAAAACACTTCAAAAGTGACGTTTCTGAAGAATTTTAACAGTTTTCTTGTATCTACGAACGCCAGAATGCATAAAATTGACCTAAACGTCTCCTTTTCCTATTCTGAGTCGATTCTGCATGCTTTAAGTGTGTTTGGTGGCTCAGAACCATCAAAAAACGTTGAAATATAGTTCAAATTCAATAAAAATCGACAAAAATACAGTTTCTAGCTAAAATTTGATGGTTTCGTTGCAGTTTCCGAGCCCGTAGGGTATCTGAGTGGCTTAAAATACAAGAAAACACTTCAAAAGTGACGTTTCTGAAGAATTTTAACAGTTTTCTTGTATCTACGAACGCCAGAATGCACAAAATTGACCTAAACGTCTCCTTTTCCTATTCTGAGTCGATTCTGCATGCTTTAAGTGTGTTTGGTGGCTCAGAACCATCAAAAAACGTTGAAATATAGTTCAAATTCAATAAAAATCGACAAAAATACAGTTTCTAGCTAAAATTTGATGGTTTCGTTGCACTTTCCAAGCCCGTTGGGTATCTGAGTGGCTTAAAAGTACAAGAAAACACTTCAAAAGTGACGTTTCTGAAGAATTTTAACAGTTTTCTTGTATCTACGAACGCCAGAATGCATAAAATTGACCTAAACGTCTCCTTTTCCTATTCTGAGTCGATTCTGCATGCTTTAAGTGTGTTTGGTGGCTCAGAACCATCAAAAAACGTTGAAATATAGTTCAAATTCAATAAAAATCGACAAAAATACAGTTTCTAGCTAAAATTTGATGGTTTCGTTGCACTTTCCGAGCCCGTTGGGTAGCTGAGTGGCTTAAAAGTACAAGAAAACACTTCAAAAGTGACGTTTCTGAAGAATTTTAACAGTTTTCTTGTATCTACGAACGCCAGAATGCATAAAATTGACCTAAACGTCTCCTTTTCCTATTCTGAGTCGATTCTGCATGCTTTAAGTGTGTTTGGTGGCTCAGAACCATCAAAAAACGTTGAAATATAGTTCAAATTCAATAAAAATCGACAAAAATACAGTTTCTAGCTAAAATTTGATGGTTTCGTTGCACTTTCCGAGCCCGTAGGGTATCTGAGTGGCTTAAAAGTACAAGAAAACACTTCAAAAGTGACGTTTCTGAAGAATTTTAACAGTTTTCTTGTATCTACGAACGCCAGAATGCATAAAATTGACCTAAACGTCTCCTTTTCCTATTCTGAGTCGATTCTGCATGCTTTAAGTGTGTTTGGTGGCTCAGAACCATCAAAAAACGTTGAAACATAGTTCAAATTCAATAAAAATCGACAAAAATACAGTTTCTAGCTAAAATTTGATGGTTTCGTTGCACTTTCCGAGCCCGTAGGGTATCTGAGTGGCTTAAAAGTACAAGAAAACACTTCAAAAGTGACGTTTCTGAAGAATTTTAACAGTTTTCTTGTATCTACGAACGCCAGAATGCATAAAATTGACCTAAACGTCTCCTTTTCCTATTCTGAGTCGATTCTGCATGCTTTAAGTGTGTTTGGTGGCTCAGAACCATCAAAAAACGTTGAAATATAGTTCAAATTCAATAAAAATCGACAAAAATACAGTTTCTAGCTAAAATTTGATGGTTTCGTTGCACTTTCCGAGCCCGTAGGGTATCTGAGTGGCTTAATAGTACAAGAAAACACTTCAAAAGTGACGTTTCTGAAGAATTTTAACAGTTTTCTTGTATCTACGAACGCCAGAATGCATAAAATTGACCTAAACGTCTCCTTTTCCTATTCTGAGTCGATTCTACATGCTTTAAGTGTGTTTGGTGGCTCAGAACCATCAAAAAACGTTGAAATATAGTTCAAATTCAATAAAAATCGACAAAAATACAGTTTCTAGCTAAAATTTGATGGTTCCGTTGCACTTTCCGAGCCCGTAGGGTATCTGAGTGGCTTAAAAGTACAAGAAAACACTTCAAAAGTGACGTTTCTGAAGAATTTTAACAGTTTTCTTGTATCTACGAACGCCAGAATGCATAAAATTGACCTAAACGTCTCCTTTTCCTATTCTGAGTCGATTCTGCATGCTTTAAGTGTGTTTGGTGGCTCAGAACCATCAAAAAACGTTGAAATATAGTTCAAATTCAATAAAAATCGACAAAAATACAGTTTCTAGCTAAAATTTGATGGTTTCGTTGCACTTTCCGAGCCCGTTGGGTATCTGAGTGGCTTAAAAGTACAAGAAAACACTTTAAAAGTGACGTTTCTGAAGAATTTTAACAGTTTTCTTGTATCTACGAACGCCAGAATGCATAAAATTGACCTAAACGTCTCCTTTTCCTATTCTGAGTCGATTCTGCATGCTTTAAGTGTGTTTGGTGGCTCAGAACCATCAAAAAACGTTGAAATATAGTTCAAATTCAATAAAAATCGACAAAAATACAGTTTCTAGCTCAAATTTGATGGTTTCGTTGCACTTTCCGAGCCCGTAGGGTATCTGAGTGGCTTAAAAGTACAAGAAAACACTTCAAAAGTGACGTTTCTGAAGAATTTTAACAGTTTTCTTGTATCTACGAACGCCAGAATGCATAAAATTGACCTAAACGTCTCCTTTTCCTATTCTGAGTCGATTCTGCATGCTTTAAGTGTGTTTGGTGGCTCAGAACCAACAAAAAACGTTGAAATATAGTTCAAATTCAATAAAAATCGACAAAAATACAGTTTCTAGCTAAAATTTGATGGTTTCGTTGCACTTTCCGAGCCCGTAGGGTATCTGAGTAGCTTAAAAGTACAAGAAAACACTTCAAAAGTGACGTTTCTGAAGAATTTTAACAGTTTTCTTGTATCTACGAACGCCAGAATGCATAAAATTGACCTAAACGTCTCCTTTTCCTATTCTGAGTCGATTCTGCATGCTTTAAGTGTGTTTGGTGGCCCAGAACCATCAAAAAACGTTGAAATATAGTTCAAATTCAATAAAAATCGACAAAAATACAGTTTCTAGCTAAAATTTGATGGTTTCGTTGCACTTTCCGAGCCCGTAGGGTATCTGAGTGGCTTAAAAGTACAAGAAAACACTTCAAAAGTGACGTTTCTGAAGAATTTTAACAGTTTTCTTGTATCTACGAACGCCAGAATGCATAAAATTGACCTAAACGTCTCCTTTTCCTATTCTGAGTCGATTCTGCATGCTTTAAGTGTGTTTGGTGGCTCAGAACCATCAAAAAACGTTGAAATATAGTTCAAATTCAATAAAAATCGACAAAAATACAGTTTCTAGCTAAAATTTGATGGTTTCGTTGCACTTTCCGAGCCCGTAGGGTATCTGAGTGGCTTAAAAGTACAAGAAAACACTTCAAAAGTGACGTTTCTGAAGAATTTTAACAGTTTTCTTGTATCTACGAACGCCAGAATGCATAAAATTGACCTAAACGTCTCCTTTTCCTATTCTGAGTCGATTCTGCATGCTTTAAGTGTGTTTGGTGGCTCAGAACCATCAAAAAACGTTGAAATATAGTTCAAATTCAATAAAAATCGACAAAAATACAGTTTCTAGCTAAAATTTGATGGTTTCGTTGCACTTTCCGAGCCCGTAGGGTATCTGAGTGGCTTAAAAGTACAAGAAAACACTTCAAAAGTGACGTTTCTGAAGAATTTTAACAGTTTTCTTGTATCTACGAACGCCAGAATGCATAAAATTGACCTAAACGTCTCCTTTTCCTATTCTGAGTCGATTCTGCATGCTTTAAGTGTGTTTGGTGGCTCAGAACCATCAAAAAACGTTGAAATATAGTTCAAATTCAATAAAAATCGACAAAAATACAGTTTCTAGCTAAAATTTGATGGTTTCGTTGCACTTTCCGAGCCCGTAGGGTATCTGAGTGGCTTAAAAGTACAAGAAAACACTTCAAAAGTGACGTTTCTGAAGAATTTTAACAGTTTTCTTGTATCTACGAACGCCAGAATGCATAAAATTGACCTAAACGTCTCCTTTTCCTATTCTGAGTCGATTCTGCATGCTTTAAGTGTGTTTGGTGGCTCAGAACCATCAAAAAACGTTGAAATATAGTTCAAATTCAATAAAAATCGACAAAAATACAGTTTCTAGCTAAAATTTGATGGTTTCGTTGCACTTTTCGAACCCGTAGGGTATCTGAGTGGCCTAAAAGTACAAGAAAACACTTCAAAAGTGACGTTTCTGAAGAATTTTAACAGTTTTCTTGTATCTACGAACGCCAGAATGCATAAAATTGACCTAAACGTCTCCTTTTCCTATTCTGAGTCGATTCTGCATACTTTAAGTGTGTTTGGTGGCTCAGAACCATCAAAAAATGTTGAAATATAGTTCAAATTCAATAAAAATCGACAAAAATACAGTTTCTAGCTAAAATTTGATGGTTTCGTTGCACTTTCCGAGCCCGTAGGGTATCTGAGTGGCTTAAAAGTACAAGAAAACACTTCAAAAGTGACGTTTCTGAAGAATTTTAACAGTTTTCTTGTATCTACGAACGCCAGAATGCATAAAATTGACCTAAACGTCTCCTTTTCCTATTCTGAGTCGATTCTGCATGCTTTAAGTGTGTTTGGTGGCTCAGAACCATCAAAAAACGTTGAAATATAGTTCAAATTCAATAAAAATCGACAAAAATACAGTTTCTAGCTAAAATTTGATGGTTTCGTTGCACTTTCCGAGCCCGTAGGGTATCTGAGTGGCTTAAAAGTACAAGAAAACACTTCAAAAGTGACGTTTCTGAAGAATTTTAACAGTTTTCTTGTATCTACGAACGCCAGAATGCATAAAATTGACCTAAACGTCTCCTTTTCCTATTCTGAGTCGATTCTGCATGCTTTAAGTGTGTTTGGTGGCTCAGAACCATCAAAAAACGTTGAAATATAGTTCAAATTCAATAAAAATCGACAAAAATACAGTTTCTAGCTAAAATTTGATGGTTTCGTTGCACTTTCCGAGCCCGTAGGGTATCTGAGTGGCTTAAAAGTACAAGAAAACACTTCAAAAGTGACGTTTCTGAAGAATTTTAACAGTTTTCTTGTATCTACGAACGCCAGAATGCATAAATTTGACCTAAACGTCTCCTTTTCCTATTCTGAGTCGATTCTGCATGCTTTAAGTGTGTTTGGTGGCTCAGAACCATCAAAAAACGTTGAAATATAGTTCAAATTCAATAAAAATCGACAAAAATACAGTTTCTAGCTAAAATTTGATGGTTTCGTTGCACTTTCCGAGCCCGTAGGGTATCTGAGTGGCTTAAAAGTACAAGAAAACACTTCAAAAGTGACGTTTCTGAAGAATTTTAACAGTTTTCTTGTATCTACGAACGCCAGAATGCATAAAATTGACCTAAACGTCTCCTTTTCCTATTCTGAGTCGATTCTGCATGCTTTAAGTGTGTTTGGTGGCTCAGAACCATCAAAAAACGTTGAAATATAGTTCAAATTCAATAAAAATCGACAAAAATACAGTTTCTAGCTAAAATTTGATGGTTTCGTTGCACTTTCCGAGCCCGTAGGGTATCTGAGTGGCTTAAAAGTACAAGAAAACACTTCAAAAGTGACGTTTCTGAAGAATTTTAACAGTTTTCTTGTATCTACGAACGCCAGAATGCATAAAATTGACCTAAACGTCTCCTTTTCCTATTCTGAGTCGATTCTGCATGCTTTAAGTGTGTTTGGTGGCTCAGAACCATCAAAAAACGTTGAAATATAGTTCAAATTCAATAAAAATCGACAAAAATACAGTTTCTAGCTAAAATTTGATGGTTTCGTTGCACTTTCCGAGCCCGTAGGGTATCTGAGTGGCTTAAAAGTACAAGAAAACACTTCAAAAGTGACGTTTCTGAAGAATTTTAACAGTTTTCTTGCATCTACGAACGCCAGAATGCATAAAATTGACCTAAACGTCTCCTTTTCCTATTCTGAGTCGATTCTGCATGCTTTAAGTGTGTTTGGTGGCTCAACCATCAAAAAACGTTGAAATATAGTTCAAATTCAATAAAAATCGACAAAAATACAGTTTCTGGCTAAAATTTGATGGTTTCGTTGCACTTTCCGGGCCCGTAGGGTATCTGAGTGGCTTAAAAGTACAAGAAAACACTTCAAAAGTGACGTTTCTGAAGAATTTTAACAGTTTTCTTGTATCTACGAACGCCAGAATGCATAAAATTGACCTAAACGTCTCCTTTTCCTATTCTGAGTCGATTCTGCATGCTTTAAGTGTGTTTGGTGGCTCAGAACCATCAAAAAACGTTGAAATATAGTTCAAATTCAATAAAAATCGACAAAAATACAGTTTCTAGCTAAAATTTGATGGTTTCGTTGCACTTTCCGAGCCCGTAGGGTATCTGAGTGGCTTAAAAGTACAAGAAAACACTTCAAAAGTGACGTTTCTGAAGAATTTTAACAGTTTTCTTGTATCTACGAACGCCAGAATGCATAAAATTGACCTAAACGTCTCCTTTTCCTATTCTGAGTCGATTCTGCATGCTTTAAGTGTGTTTGGTGGCTCAGAACCATCAAAAAACGTTGAAATATAGTTCAAATTCAATAAAAATCGACAAAAATACAGTTTCTAGCTAAAATTTGATGGTTTCGTTGCACTTTCCGAGCCCGTAGGGTATCTGAGTAGCTTAAAAGTACAAGAAAACACTTCAAAAGTGACGTTTCTGAAGAATTTTAACAGTTTTCTTGTATCTACGAACGCCAGAATGCATAAAATTGACCTAAACGTCTCCTTTTCCTATTCTGAGTCGATTCTGCATGCTTTAAGTGTGTTTGGTGGCTCAGAACCATCAAAAAACGTTGAAATATAGTTCAAATTCAATAAAAATCGACAAAAATACAGTTTCTAGCTAAAATTTGATGGTTTCGTTGCACTTTCCGAGACCGAAGGGTATCTGAGTGGCTTAAAAGTACAAGAAAACACTTCAAAAGTAACGTTTCTGAAGAATTTTAACAGTTTTCTTGTATCTACGAACGCCAGAATGCATAAAATTGACCTAAACGTCTCCTTTTCCTATTCTGAGTCGATTCTGCATGCTTTAAGTGTGTTTGGTGGCTCAGAACCATCAAAAAACGTTGAAATATCGTTCAAATTCAATAAAAATCGACAAAAATACAGTTTCTAGCTAAAATTTGATGGTTTCGTTGCACTTTCCGAGCCCGAAGGGTATCTGAGTGGCTTAGAAGTACAAGAAAACACTTCAAAAGTGACGTTTCTGAAGAATTTTAACAGTTTTCTTGTATCTACGAACGCCAGAATGCATAAAATTGACCTAAACGTCTCCTTTTCCTATTCTGAGTCGATTCTGCATGCTTTAAGTGTGTTTGGTGGCTCAGAACCATCAAAAAACGTTGAAATATAGTTCAAATTCAATAAAAATCGACAAAAATACAGTTTCTAGCTAAAATTTGATGGTTTCGTTGCACTTTCCGAGCCCGTAGGGTATCTGAGTGGCTTAAAAGTACAAGAAAACACTTCAAAAGTGACGTTTCTGAAGAATTTTAACAGTTTTCTTGTATCTACGAACGCCAGAATGCATAAAATTGACCTAAACGTCTCCTTTTCCTCTTCTGAGTCGATTCTGCATGCTTTAAGTGTGTTTGGTGGCTCAGAACCATCAAAAAACGTTGAAATATAGTTCAAATTCAATAAAAATCGACAAAAATACAGTTTCTAGCTAAAATTTGATGGTTTCGTTGCACTTTCCGAGCCCGAAGGGTATCTGAGTGGCTTAGAAGTACAAGAAAACACTTCAAAAGTGACGTTTCTGAAGAATTTTAACAGTTTTCTTGTATCTACGAACGCCAGAATGCATAAAATTGACGTAAACGTCTCCTTTTCCTATTCTGAGTCGATTCTGCATGCTTTAAGTGTGTTTGGTGGCTCAGAACCATCAAAAAACGTTGAAATATAGTTCAAATTCAATAAAAATCGACAAAAATACAGTTTCTAGCTAAAATTTGATGGTTTCGTTGCACTTTCCGAGCCCGTAGGGTATCTGAGTGGCTTAAAAGTACAAGAAAACACTTCAAAAGTGACGTTTCTGAAGAATTTTAACAGTTTTCTTGTATCTACGAACGCCAGAATGCATAAAATTGACCTAAACGTCTCCCTTTCCTCTTCTGAGTCGATTCTGCATGCTTTAAGTGTGTTTGGTGGCTCAGAACCATCAAAAAACGTTGAAATATAGTTCAAATTCAATAAAAATCGACAAAAATACAGTTTATAGCTAAAATTTGATGGTTTCGTTGCACTTTCCGAGCCCGTAGGGTATCTGAGTGGCTTAAAAGTACAAGAAAACACTTCAAAAGTGACGTTTCTGAAGAATTTTAACAGTTTTCTTGTATCTACGAACGCCAGAATGCATAAAATTGACCTAAACGTCTCCTTTTCCTATTCTGAGTCGATTCTGCATGCTTTAAGTGTGTTTGGTGGCTCAGAACCATCAAAAAACGTTGAAATATAGTTCAAATTCAATAAAAATCGACAAAAATACAGTTTCTAGCTAAAATTTGATGGTTTCGTTGCACTTTCCGAGCCCGTAGGGTATCTGAGTGGCTTAAAAGTACAAGAAAACACTTCAAAAGTGACGTTTCTGAAGAATTTTAACAGTTTTCTTGTATCTACGAACGCCAGAATGCATAAAATTGACCTAAACGTCTCCTTTTCCTATTCTGAGTCGATTCTGCATGCTTTAAGTGTGTTTGGTGGCTCAGAACCATCAAAAAACGTTGAAATATAGTTCAAATTCAATAAAAATCGACAAAAATACAGTTTCTAGCTAAAATTTGATGGTTTCGTTGCACTTTCCGAGCCCATAGTGTATCTGAGTGGCTTAAAAGTACACGAAAACACTTCAAAAGTGACGTTTCTGAAGAATTTTAACAGTTTTCTTGTATCTACGAACGCCAGAATGCATAAAATTGACCTAAACGTCTCCTTTTCCTATTCTGAGTCGATTCTGCATGCTTTAAGTGTGTTTGGTGGCTCAGAACCATCAAAAAACGTTGAAATATAGTTCAAATTCAATAAAAATCGACAAAAATACAGTTTCTAGCTAAAATTTGATGGTTTCGTTGCACTTTCCGAGCCCGTAGGGTATCTGAGTGGCTTAAAAGTACAAGAAAACACTTCAAAAGTGACGTTTCTGAAGAATTTTAACAGTTTTCTTGTATCTACGAACGCCAGAATGCATAAAATTGACCTAAACGTCTCCTTTTCCTATTCGGAGTCGATTCTGCATGCTTTAAGTGTGTTTGGTGGCTCAGAACCATCAAAAAACGTTGAAATATAGTTCAAATTCAATAAAAATCGACAAAAATACAGTTTCTAGCTAAAATTTGATGGTTTCGTTGCACTTTCCGAGCCCGTAGGGTATCTGAGTGGCTTAAAAGTACAAGAAAACACTTCAAAAGTGACGTTTCTGAAGAATTTTAACAGTTTTCTTGTATCTACGAACGCCAGAATGCATAAAATTGACCTAAACGTCTCCTTTTCCTATTCTGAGTCGATTCTGCATGCTTTAAGTGTGTTTGGTGGCTCAGAACCATCAAAAAACGTTGAAATATAGTTCAAATTCAATAAAAATCGACAAAAATACAGTTTCTAGCTAAAATTTGATGGTTTCGTTGCACTTTCCGAGCCCGTAGGGTATCTGAGTGGCTTAAAAGTACAAGAAAACACTTCAAAAGTGACGTTTCTGAAGAATTTTAACAGTTTTCTTGTATCTACGAACGCCAGAATGCATAAAATTGACCTAAACGTCTCCTTTTCCTATTCTGAGTCGATTCTGCATGCTTTAAGTGTGTTTGGTGGCTCAGAACCATCAAAAAACGTTGAAATATAGTTCAAATTCAATAAAAATCGACAAAAATACAGTTTCTAGCTAAAATTTGATGGTTTCGTTGCACTTTCCGAGCCCGTAGGGTATCTGAGTGGCTTAAAAGTACAAGAAAACACTTCAAAAGTGACGTTTCTGAAGAATTTTAACAGTTTTCTTGTATCTACGAACGCCAGAATGCATAAAATTGACCTAAACGTCTCCTTTTCCTATTCTGAGTCGATTCTGCATGCTTTAAGTGTGTTTGGTGGCTCAGAACCATCAAAAAACGTTGAAATATAGTTCAAATTCAATAAAAATCGACAAAAATACAGTTTCTAGCTAAAATTTGATGGTTTCGTTGCACTTTCCGAGCCCGTAGGGTATCTGAGTGGCTTAAAAGTACAAGAAAACACTTCAAATGTGACGTTTCTGAAGAATTTTAACAGTTTTCTTGTATCTACGAACGCCAGAATGCATAAAATTGACCTAAACGTCTCCTTTTCCTATTCGGAGTCGATTCTGCATGCTTTAAGTGTGTTTGGTGGCTCAGAACCATCAAAAAACGTTGAAATATAGTTCAAATTCAATAAAAATCGACAAAAATACAGTTTCTAGCTAAAATTTGATGGTTTCGTTGCACTTTCCGAGCCCGTAGGGTATCTGAGTGGCTTAAAAGTACAAGAAAACACTTCAAAAGCGACGTTTCTGTAGAATTTTAACAGTTTTCTTGTATCTACGAACGCCAGAATGCATAAAATTGACCTAAACGTCTCCTTTTCCTATTCTGAGTCGATTCTGCATGCTTTAAGTGTGTTTGGTGGCTCAGAACCATCAAAAAACTTTGAAATATAGTTCAAATTCAATAAAAATCGACAAAAATACAGTTTCTAGCTAAAATTTGATGGTTTCGTTGCACTTTCCGAGCCCGTAGGGTATCTGAGTGGCTTAAAAGTACAAGAAAACACTTCAAAAGTGACGTTTCTGAAGAATTTTAACAGTTTTCTTGTATCTACGAACGCCAGAATGCATAAAATTGACCTAAACGTCTCCTTTTCCTAATCTGAGTCGATTCTGCATGCTTTAAGTGTGTTTGGTGGCTCAGAACCATCAAAAAACGTTGAAATATAGTTCAAATTCAATAAAAATCGACAAAAATACAGTTTCTAGCTAAAATTTGATGGTTTCGTTGCACTTTCCGAGCCCGTAGGGTATCTGAGTGGCTTAAAAGTACAAGAAAACACTTCAAAAGTGACGTTTCTGAAGAATTTTAACAGTTTTCTTGTATCTACGAACGCCAGAATGCATAAAATTGACCTAAACGTCTCCTTTTCCTATTCTGAGTCGATTCTGCATGCTTTAAGTGTGTTTGGTGGCTCAGAACCATCAAAAAACGTTGAAATATAGTTCAAATTCAATAAAAATCGACAAAAATACAGTTTCTAGCTAAAATTTGATGGTTTCGTTGCACTTTCCGAGCCCGTAGGGTATCTGAGTGGCTTAAAAGTACAAGAAAACTCTTCAAAAGTGACGTTTCTGAAGAATTTTAACAGTTTTCTTGTATCTACGAACGCCAGAATGCATAAAATTGACCTAAACGTCTCCTTTTCCTATTCTGAGTCGATTCTGCATGCTTTAAGTGTGTTTGGTGGCTCAGAACCATCAAAAAACGTTGAAATATAGTTCAAATTCAATAAAAATCGACAAAAATACAGTTTCTAGCTAAAATTTGATGGTTTCGTTGCACTTTCCGAGCCCGTAGGGTATCTGAGTGGCTTAAAAGTACAAGAAAACACTTCAAAAGTGACGTTTCTGAAGAATTTTAACAGTTTTCTTGTATCTACGAACGCCAGAATGCATAAAATTGACCTAAACGTCTCCTTTTCCTATTCTGAGTCGATTCTGCATGCTTTAAGTGTGTTTGGTGGCTCAGAACCATCAAAAAACGTTGAAATATAGTTCAAATTCAATAAAAATCGACAAAAATACAGTTTCTAGCTAAAATTTGATGGTTTCGTTGCACTTTCCGAGCCCGTAGGGTATCTGAGTGGCTTAAAAGTACAAGAAAACACTTCAAAAGTGACGTTTCTGAAGAATTTTAACAGTTTTCTTGTATCTACGAACGCCAGAATGCATAAAATTGACCTAAACGTCTCCTTTTCCTATTCTGAGTCGATTCTGCATACTTTAAGTGTGTTTGGTGGCTCAGAACCATCAAAAAATGTTGAAATATAGTTCAAATTCAATAAAAATCGACAAAAATACAGTTTCTAGCTAAAATTTGATGGTTTCGTTGCACTTTCCGAGCCCGTAGGGTATCTGAGTGGCTTAAAAGTACAAGAAAACACTTCAAAAGTGACGTTTCTGAAGAATTTTAACAGTTTTCTTGTATCTACGAACGCCAGAATGCATAAAATTGACCTAAACGTCTCCTTTTCCTATTCTGAGTCGATTCTGCATGCTTTAAGTGTGTTTGGTGGCTCAGAACTATCAAAAAACGTTGAAATATAGTTCAAATTCAATAAAAATCGACAAAAATACAGTTTCTAGCTAAAATTTGATGGTTTCGTTGCACTTTCCGAGCCCGTAGGGTATCTGAGTGGCTTAAAAGTACAAGAAAACACTTCAAAAGTGACGTTTCTGAAGAATTTTAACAGTTTTCTTGTATCTACGAACGCCAGAATGCATAAAATTGACCTAAACGTCTCCTTTTCCTATTCGGAGTCGATTCTGCATGCTTTAAGTGTGTTTGGTGGCTCAGAACCATCAAAAAACGTTGAAATATAGTTCAAATTCAATAAAAATCGACAAAAATACAGTTTCTAGCTAAAATTTGATGGTTTCGTTGCACTTTCCGAGCCCGTAGGGTATCTGAGTGGCTTAAAAGTACAAGAAAACACTTCAAAAGTGACGTTTCTGAAGAATTTTAACAGTTTTCTTGTATCTACGAACGCCAGAATGCATAAAATTGACCTAAACGTCTCCTTTTCCTATTCTGAGTCGATTCTGCATGCTTTAAGTGTGTTTGGTGGCTCAGAACCATCAAAAAACGTTGAAATATAGTTCAAATTCAATAAAAATCGACAAAAATACAGTTTCTAGCTAAAATTTCATGGTTTCGTTGCACTTTCCGAGCCCGTAGGGTATCTGAGTGGCTTAAAAGTACAAGAAAACACTTCAAAAGTGACGTTTCTGAAGAATTTTAACAGTTTTCTTGTATCTACGAACGCCAGAATGCATAAAATTGACCTAAACGTCTCCTTTTCCTATTCTGAGTCGATTCTGCATGCTTTAAGTGTGTTTGGTGGCTCAGAACCATCAAAAAACGTTGAAATATAGTTCAAATTCAATAAAAATCGACAAAAATACAGTTTCTAGCTAAAATTTGATGGTTTCGTTGCACTTTCCGAGCCCGTAGGGTATCTGAGTGGCTTAAAAGTACAAGAAAACACTTCAAAAGTGACGTTTCTGAAGAATTTTAACAGTTTTCTTGTATCTACGAACGCCAGAATGCATAAAATTGACCTAAACGTCTCCTTTTCCTATTCTGAGTCGATTCTGCATGCTTTAAGTGTGTTTGGTGGCTCAGAACCATCAAAAAACGTTGAAATATAGTTCAAATTCAATAAAAATCGACAAAAATACAGTTTCTAGCTAAAATTTGATGGTTTCGTTGCACTTTCCGAGCCCGTAGGGTATCTGAGTGGCTTAAAAGTACAAGAAAACACTTCAAAAGTGACGTTTCTGAAGAATTTTAACAGTTTTCTTGTATCTACGAACGCCAGAATGCATAAAATTGACCTAAACGTCTCCTTTTCCTATTCTGAGTCGATTCTGCATGCTTTAAGTGTGTTTGGTGGCTCAGAACCATCAAAAAACGTTGAAATATAGTTCAAATTCAATAAAAATCGACAAAAATACAGTTTCTAGCTAAAATTTGATGGTTTCGTTGCACTTTCCGAGCCCGTAGGGTATCTGAGTGGCTTAAAAGTACAAGAAAACACTTCAAAAGTGACGTTTCTGAAGAATTTTAACAGTTTTCTTGTATCTACGAACGCCAGAATGCATAAAATTGACCTAAACGTCTCCTTTTCCTATTCGGAGTCGATTCTGCATGCTTTAAGTGTGTTTGGTGGCTCAGAACCATCAAAAAACGTTGAAATATAGTTCAAATTCAATAAAAATCGACAAAAATACAGTTTCTAGCTAAAATTTGATGGTTTCGTTGCACTTTCCGAGCCCGTAGGGTATCTGAGTGGCTTAAAAGTACAAGAAAACACTTCAAAAGTGACGTTTCTGAAGAATTTTAACAGTTTTCTTGTATCTACGAACGCCAGAATGCATAAAATTGACCTAAACGTCTCCTTTTCCTATTCTGAGTCGATTCTGCATGCTTTAAGTGTGTTTGGTGGCTCAGAACCATCAAAAAACGTTGAAATATAGTTCAAATTCAATAAAAATCGACAAAAATACAGTTTCTAGCTAAAATTTCATGGTTTCGTTGCACTTTCCGAGCCCGTAGGGTATCTGAGTGGCTTAAAAGTACAAGAAAACACTTCAAAAGTGACGTTTCTGAAGAATTTTAACAGTTTTCTTGTATCTACGAACGCCAGAATGCATAAAATTGACCTAAACGTCTCCTTTTCCTATTCTGAGTCGATTCTGCATGCTTTAAGTGTGTTTGGTGGCTCAGAACCATCAAAAAACGTTGAAATATAGTTCAAATTCAATAAAAATCGACAAAAATACAGTTTCTAGCTAAAATTTGATGGTTTCGTTGCACTTTCCGAGCCCGTAGGGTATCTGAGTGGCTTAAAAGTACAAGAAAACACTTCAAAAGTGACGTTTCTGAAGAATTTTAACAGTTTTCTTGTATCTACGAACGCCAGAATGCATAAAATTGACCTAAACGTCTCCTTTTCCTATTCTGAGTCGATTCTGCATGCTTTAAGTGTGTTTGGTGGCTCAGAACCATCAAAAAACGTTGAAATATAGTTCAAATTCAATAAAAATCGACAAAAATACAGTTTCTAGCTAAAATTTGATGGTTTCGTTGCACTTTCCGAGCCCGTAGGGTATCTGAGTGGCTTAAAAGTACAAGAAAACACTTCAAAAGTGACGTTTCTGAAGAATTTTAACAGTTTTCTTGTATCTACGAACGCCAGAATGCATAAAATTGACCTAAACGTCTCCTTTTCCTATTCTGAGTCGATTCTGCATGCTTTAAGTGTGTTTGGTGGCTCAGAACCATCAAAAAACGTTGAAATATAGTTCAAATTCAATAAAAATCGACAAAAATACAGTTTCTAGCTAAAATTTGATGGTTTCGTTGCACTTTCCGAGCCCGTAGGGTATCTGAGTGGCTTAAAAGTACAAGAAAACACTTCAAAAGTGACGTTTCTGAAGAATTTTAACAGTTTTCTTGTATCTACGAACGCCAGAATGCATAAAATTGACCTAAACGTCTCCTTTTCCTATTCTGAGTCGATTCTGCATGCTTTAAGTGTGTTTGGTGGCTCAGAACCATCAAAAAACGTTGAAATATAGTTCAAATTCAATAAAAATCGACAAAAATACAGTTTCTAGCTAAAATTTGATGGTTTCGTTGCACTTTCCGAGCCCGTAGGGTATCTGAGTGGCTTAAAAGTACAAGAAAACACTTCAAAAGTGACGTTTCTGAAGAATTTTAACAGTTTTCTTGTATCTACGAACGCCAGAATGCATAAAATTGACCTAAACGTCTCCTTTTCCTATTCTGAGTCGATTCTGCATGCTTTAAGTGTGTTTGGTGGCTCAGAACCATCAAAAAACGTTGAAATATAGTTCAAATTCAATAAAAATCGACAAAAATACAGTTTCTAGCTAAAATTTGATGGTTTCGTTGCACTTTCCGAGCCCGTAGGGTATCTGAGTGGCTTAAAAGTACAAGAAAACACTTCAAAAGTGACGTTTCTGAAGAATTTTAACAGTTTTCTTGTATCTACGAACGCCAGAATGCATAAAATTGACCTAAACGTCTCCTTTTCCTATTCTGAGTCGATTCTGCATGCTTTAAGTGTGTTTGGTGGCTCAGAACCATCAAAAAACGTTGAAATATAGTTCAAATTCAATAAAAATCGACAAAAATACAGTTTCTAGCTAAAATTTGATGGTTTCGTTGCACTTTCCGAGCCCGTAGGGTATCTGAGTGGCTTAAAAGTACAAGAAAACACTTCAAAAGTGACGTTTCTGAAGAATTTTAACAGTTTTCTTGCATCTACGAACGCCAGAATGCATAAAATTGACCTAAACGTCTCCTTTTCCTATTCTGAGTCGATTCTGCATGCTTTAAGTGTGTTTGGTGGCTCAGAACCATCAAAAAACGTTGAAATATAGTTCAAATTCAATAAAAATCGACAAAAATACAGTTTCTAGCTAAAATTTGATGGTTTCGTTGCACTTTCCGAGCCCGTAGGGTATCTGAGTGGCTTAAAAGTACAAGAAAACACTTCAAAAGTGACGTTTCTGAAGAATTTTAACAGTTTTCTTGTATCTACGAACGCCAGAATGCATAAAATTGACCTAAACGTCTCCTTTTCCTATTCTGAGTCGATTCTGCATGCTTTAAGTGTGTTTGGTGGCTCAGAACCATCAAAAAACGTTGAAATATAGTTCAAATTCAATAAAAATCGACAAAAATACAGTTTCTAGCTAAAATTTGATGGTTTCGTTGCACTTTCCGAGCCCGTAGGGTATCTGAGTGGCTTAAAAGTACAAGAAAACACTTCAAAAGTGACGTTTCTGAAGAATTTTAACAGTTTTCTTGTATCTACGAACGCCAGAATGCATAAAATTGACCTAAACGTCTCCTTTTCCTATTCTGAGTCGATTCTGCATGCTTTAAGTGTGTTTGGTGGCTCAGAACCATCAAAAAACGTTGAAATATAGTTCAAATTCAATAAAAATCGACAAAAATACAGTTTCTAGCTAAAATTTGATGGTTTCGTTGCACTTTCCGAGCCCGTAGGGTATCTGAGTGGCTTAAAAGTACAAGAAAACACTTCAAAAGTGACGTATCTGAAGAATTTTAACAGTTTTCTTGTATCTACGAACGCCAGAATGCATAAAATTGACCTAAACGTCTCCTTTTCCTATTCTGAGTCGATTCTGCATGCTTTAAGTGTGTTTGGTGGCTCAGAACCATCAAAAAACTTTGAAATATAGTTCAAATTCAATAAAAATCGACAAAAATACAGTTTCTAGCTAAAATTTGATGGTTTCGTTGCACTTTCCGAGCCCGAAGGGTATCTGAGTGGCTTAAAAGTACAAGAAAACACTTCAAAACTGACGTTTCTGAAGAATTTTAACAGTTTTCTTGTATCTACGAACGCCAGAATGCATAAAATTGACCTAAACGTCTCCTTTTCCTATTCTGAGTCGATTCTGCATGCTTTAAGTGTGTTTGGTGGCTCAGAACCATCAAAAAACGTTGAAATATAGTTCAAATTCAATAAAAATCGACAAAAATACAGTTTCTAGCTAAAATTTGATGGTTTCGTTGCACTTTCCGAGCCCGAAGGGTATCTGAGTGGCTTAGAAGTACAAGAAAACACTTCAAAAGTGACGTTTCTGAAGAATTTTAACAGTTTTCTTGTATCTACGAACGCCAGAATGCATAAAATTGACCTAAACGTCTCCTTTTCCTATTCTGAGTCGATTCTGCATGCTTTAAGTGTGTTTGGTGGCTCAGAACCATCAAAAAACGTTGAAATATAGTTCAAATTCAATAAAAATCGACAAAAATACAGTTTCTAGCTAAAATTTTATGGTTTCGTTGCACTTTCCGAGCCCGTAGGGTATCTGAGTGGCTTAAAAGTACAAGAAAACACTTCAAAAGTGACGTTTCTGAAGAATTTTAACAGTTTTCTTGTATCTACGAACGCCAGAATGCATAAAATTGACCTAAACGTCTCCTTTTCCTATTCTGAGTCGATTCTGCATGCTTTAAGTGTGTTTGGTGGCTCAGAACCATCAAAAAACGTTGAAATATAGTTCAAATTCAATAAAAATCGACAAAAATACAGTTTCTAGCTAAAATTTGATGGTTTCGTTGCACTTTCCGAGCCCGTAGGGTATCTGAGTGGCTTAAAAGTACAAGAAAACACTTCAAAAGTGACGTTTCTGAAGAATTTTAACAGTTTTCTTGTATCTACGAACGCCAGAATGCATAAAATTGACCTAAACGTCTCCTTTTCCTATTCTGAGTCGATTCTGCATGCTTTAAGTGTGTTTGGTGGCTCAGAACCATCAAAAAACGTTGAAATATAGTTCAAATTCAATAAAAATCGACAAAAATACAGTTTCTAGCTAAAATTTGATGGTTTCGTTGCACTTTCCGAGCCCGTAGGGTATCTGAGTGGCTTAAAAGTACAAGAAAACACTTCAAAAGTGACGTTTCTGAAGAATTTTAACAGTTTTCTTGTATCTACGAACGCCAGAATGCATAAAATTGACCTAAACGTCTCCTTTTCCTATTCTGAGTCGATTCTGCATGCTTTAAGTGTGTTTGGTGGCTCAGAACCATCAAAAAACGTTGAAATATAGTTCAAATTCAATAAAAATCGACAAAAATACAGTTTCTAGCTAAAATTTGATGGTTTCGTTGCACTTTCCGAGCCCGTAGTGTATCTGAGTGGCTTAAAAGTACACGAAAACACTTCAAAAGTGACGTTTCTGAAGAATTTTAACAGTTTTCTTGTATCTACGAACGCCAGAATGCATAAAATTGACCTAAACGTCTCCTTTTCCTATTCTGAGTCGATTCTGCATGCTTTAAGTGTGTTTGGTGGCTCAGAACCATCAAAAAACGCTGAAATATAGTTCAAATTCAATAAAAATCGACAAAAATACAGTTTCTAGCTAAAATTTGATGGTTTCGTTGCACTTTCCGAGCCCGTTGGGTATCTGAGTGGCTTAAAAGTACAAGAAAACACTTCAAAAGTGACGTTTCTGAAGAATTTTAACAGTTTTCTTGTATCTACGAACGCCAGAATGCATAAAATTGACCTAAACGTCTCCTTTTCCTATTCGGAGTCGATTCTGCATGCTTTAAGTGTGTTTGGTGGCTCAGAACCATCAAAAAACGTTGAAATATAGTTCAAATTCAATAAAAATCGACAAAAATACAGTTTCTAGCTAAAATTTGATGGTTTCGTTGCACTTTCCGAGCCCGTAGGGTATCTGAGTGGCTTAAAAGGCGAAAAATCCTAAGCTCTTTTGGGCAAATTTGAGAAACTGGGATGTTATTAATACCAAACAGCTTAAAAATTCTATTCCACCTGAATTTTCGGATGTTAATGTTATAAATAATTTTTTTGTTGACTCTGTGCCAAAAACTTCTGCTTCATTTTCTTTTCGTGAATATCTTCATCGTGCAAATGTTTCTGAAAACCACAAATTTGAATATTCGCCTGTAGATCAGGAAACTGTAAGGGATGTAGTTCTCAAGTTAAAACCCTCTTTGACAGGTCATGATGGTATATCAGCTAAGATGTTACAACTCTCGCTACCTTTCGTATGCGCACCTTTGACACATATAATTAACATCTGCTTTGAAAACGGTATTGTACCAAGTCTATGGAAAACATCATGTGTGACACCCATTCCCAAGCAATCTAAGGTTAATGAATTAAATGACTTACGACCGATAAGTATACAACCAATTATGTTATTAATTTCGGAATCGCTCATGTATAAACAACTTAAAGAGTACTTTTCAAATATAAATATCCTACCAATGACTCAGTCTGGTTTTCGTCAAGGCTACAGTACAGCTACAGCCCTAGTGTCTATTGTTGATGATATTTTGCGTAATATGGATAGGGGAAACGTTACTGCATTAACTTTATTAGATCTGTCTAAAGCTTTTGATTCCATCGATATTAATTGCTTGTTGGAAAAATTATCTTATTACGGTGTAACTAATTCTACCTTAAAATGGTTTAATAATTATTTGCACAATAGAAAACAGGTTTGTCGCATAAACTCTGTCACAGGTCAAGACACTTCTGCCACTCGTGACATTAAAAGAGGAGTTCCACAGGGATCGATTTTAGGTCCTCTCTTGTTTTCAGTATTTATATCCGATATTCAGTTTGTGCCTAAATACTGTACCATGCACTTGTACGCTGATGATATTCAAATGTATTTAAGCTTTCATCCTCAAGATACAACAGCTCCGATTAAGATTAATGAAGATTTGGCAGAAATTTTTCATTGGACTGCTTGCAATTCTTTTTATTTAAACACTAAAAAATGTAAAAACATAATATTCGGTTCCTCTACTTTAACGGCAAACATTCATCTTAATTTAGTCATTAACGAACAACAAATTCCCTGTGAAAGTGTTGTTAAAAATTTAGGTGTAATCCTTGATTCATGTCTGAATTTTTCACAACATGTTTCTGCATTATGCCGTTCAAGTTATTTTAAACTAAAGCAGCTTGCTCCTCTCAGACAATCTTTAGATCAGGACACTAAACTCATTTTAGTTAAATCAATAGTATTGTCTAACTTAAATTATTGTACTCAAGTCTATGGTCCGTGTCTGTCGGAGTATGACAAAATCAAACTACAAAAAATTCAAAATAGTTGTGTGCGATTTATTATTAACGTACCGAGATTTCAACATATTTCACCATATATAAAACTTTTAAAAGAACTTAAGCTAAATGAACAGCGTTTCTTACATTACGTAAATTTCATTAAAAAGATTCTAGAAACTCATGTTCCTGAATATCTTTTTGTTAAAATGATTAAAAGAAATGAAATAAATATAAGAGACTTAAGACATGTTGATCAACGACTCGAGATTCCTGTTCACAGAACTGCAAAGTTTCAGTCGTCTTTCTCCTACTTAGCATCACATATTAACAATAATTTTTTGATATATTTAAATGCATCCAGTTCTTGTATCAAAAAGAGAATTAAGTCTGATATTTTAAATAGTCACGACATAAATGTTAATGTTCGTCGATTTTAAGTTTGACTATGTTTGTAAGGTTGTTTTATTTATTTTACTTATTTACGTATTCTAATTGTATATTGTATGTTTAATGTGTGTTGTGTAGGTATGAGTTAGAATCGTTTTAGTATCAGGGTTAGCCTGCATTCTAACTTTTTGTACGCTGCTCTAGTTGTGCAATAAACTTATTCTTATTCTTATTCTTATTCTTATTCTTAAAAGTACAAGAAAACACTTCAAAAGTGACGTTTCTGAAGAATTTTAACAGTTTTCTTGTATCTACGAACGCCAGAATGCATAAAATTGACCTAAACGTCTCCTTTTCCTATTCTGAGTCGATTCTGCATGCTTTAAGTGTGTTTGGTGGCTCAGAACCATCAAAAAACGTTGAAATATAGTTCAAATTCAATAAAAATCGACAAAAATACAGTTTCTAGCTAAAATTTGATGGTTTCGTTGCACTTTCCGAGCCCGTAGGGTATCTGAGTGGCTTAAAAGTACAAGAAAACACTTCAAAAGTGACGTTTCTGAAGAATTTTAACAGTTTTCTTGTATCTACGAACGCCAGAATGCATAAAATTGACCTAAACGTCTCCTTTTCCTATTCTGAGTCGATTCTGCATGCTTTAAGTGTGTTTGGTGGCTCAGAACCATCAAAAAACGTTGAAATATAGTTCAAATTCAATAAAAATCGACAAAAATACAGTTTCTAGCTAAAATTTGATGGTTTCGTTGCACTTTCCGAGCCCGTAGGGTATCTGAGTGGCTTAAAAGTACAAGAAAACACTTCAAAAGTGACGTTTCTGAAGAATTTTAACAGTTTTCTTGTATCTACGAACGCCAGAATGCATAAAATTGACATAAACGTCTCCTTTTCCTATTCTGAGTCGATTCTGCATGCTTTAAGTGTGTTTGGTGGCTCAGAACCATCAAAAAACGTTGAAATATAGTTCAAATTCAATAAAAATCGACAAAAATACAGTTTCTAGCTAAAATTTGATGGTTTCGTTGCACTTTCCGAGCCCGTAGGGTATCTGAGTGGCTTAAAAGTACAAGAAAACACTTCAAAAGTGACGTTTCTGAAGAATTTTAACAGTTTTCTTGTATCTACGAACGCCAGAATGCATAAAATTGACCTAAACGTCTCCTTTTCCTATTCTGAGTCGATTCTGCATGCTTTAAGTGTGTTTGGTGGCTCAGAACCATCAAAAAGCGTTGAAATATAGTTCAAATTCAATAAAAATCGACAAAAATACAGTTTCTAGCTAAAATTTGATGGTTCCGTTGCACTTTCCGAGCCCGTTGGGTATCTGAGTGGCTTAAAAGTACAAGAAAACACTTCAAAAGTGACGTTTCTGAAGAATTTTAACAGTTTTCTTGTATCTACGAACGCCAGAATGCATAAAATTGACCTAAACCTCTCCTTTTCCTATTCTGAGTCGATTCTGCATGCTTTAAGTGTGTTTGGTGGCTCAGAACCATCAAAAAACGTTGAAATATAGTTCAAATTCAATAAAAATCGACAAAAATACAGTTTATAGCTAAAATTTGATGGTTTCGTTGCACTTTCCGAGCCCGTAGGGTATCTGAGTGGCTTAAAAGTACAAGAAAACACTTCAAAAGTGACGTTTCTGAAGAATTTTAACAGTTTTCTTGTATCTACGAACGCCAGAATGCATAAAATTGACCTAAACGTCTCCTTTTCCTATTCTGAGTCGATTCTGCATGCTTTAAGTGTGTTTGGTGGCTCAGAACCATCAAAAACGTTGAAATATAGTTCAAATTCAATAAAAATCGACAAAAATACAGTTTCTAGCTAAAATTTGATGGTTTCGTTGCACTTTCCGAGCCCGTAGGGTATCTGAGTGGCTTAAAAGTACAAGAAAACACTTCAAAAGTGACGTTTCTGAAGAATTTTAACAGTTTTCTTGTATCTACGAACGCCAGAATGCATAAAATTGACCTAAACGTCTCCTTTTCCTATTCTGAGTCGATTCTGCATGCTTTAAGTGTGTTTGGTGGCTCAGAACCATCAAAAAACGTTGAAATATAGTTCAAATTCAATAAAAATCGACAAAAATACAGTTTTTAGCTAAAATTTGATGGTTTCGTTGCACTTTCCGAGCCCGTAGGGTATCTGAGTGGCTTAAAAGTACAAGAAAACACTTCAAAAGTGACGTTTCTGAAGAATTTTAACAGTTTTCTTGTATCTACGAACGCCAGAATGCATAAAATTGACCTAAACGTCTCCTTTTCCTATTCTGAGTCGATTCTGCATGCTTTAAGTGTGTTTGGTGGCTCAGAACCATCAAAAAACGTTGAAATATAGTTCAAATTCAATAAAAATCGACAAAAATACAGTTTCTAGCTAAAATTTGATGGTTTCGTTGCACTTTCCGAGCCCGTAGGGTATCTGAGTGGCTTAAAAGTACAAGAAAACACTTCAAAAGTGACGTTTCTGAAGAATTTTAACAGTTTTCTTGTATCTACGAACGCCAGAATGCATAAAATTGACCTAAACGTCTCCTTTTCCTATTCTGAGTCGATTCTGCATGCTTTAAGTGTGTTTGGTGGCTCAGAACCATCAAAAAACGTTGAAATATAGTTCAAATTCAATAAAAATCGACAAAAATACAGTTTCTAGCTAAAATTTGATGGTTTCGTTGCACTTTCCGAGCCCGTAGGGTATCTGAGTGGCTTAAAAGTACAAGAAAACACTTCAAAAGTGACGTTTCTGAAGAATTTTAACAGTTTTCTTGTATCTACGAACGCCAGAATGCATAAAATTGACCTAAACTTCTCCTTTTCCTATTCTGAGTCGATTCTGCATGCTTTAAGTGTGTTTGGTGGCTCAGAACCATCAAAAAACGTTGAAATATAGTTCAAATTCAATAAAAATCGACAAAAATACAGTTTCTAGCTAAAATTTGATGGTTTCGTTGCACTTTCCAAGCCCGTAGGGTATCTGAGTGGCTTAAAAGTACAAGAAAACACTTCAAAAGTGACGTTTCTGAAGAATTTTAACAGTTTTCTTGTATCTACGAACGCCAGAATGCATAAAATTGACCTAAACGTCTCCTTTTCCTATTCTGAGTCGATTCTGCATGCTTTAAGTGTGTTTGGTGGCTCAGAACCATCAAAAAGCGTTGAAATATAGTTCAAATTCAATAAAAATCGACAAAAATACAGTTTCTAGCTAAAATTTGATGGTTTCGTTGCACTTTCCGAGCCCGTAGGGTATCTGAGTGGCTTAAAAGTACAAGAAAACACTTCAAAAGTGACGTTTCTGAAGAATTTTAACAGTTTTCTTGTATCTACGAACGCCAGAATGCATAAAATTGACCTAAACGTCTCCTTTTCCTATTCTGAGTCGATTCTGCATGCTTTAAGTGTGTTTGGTGGCTCAGAACCATCAAAAAACGTTGAAATATAGTTCAAATTCAATAAAAATCGACAAAAATACAGTTTCTAGCTAAAATTTGATGGTTTCGTTGCACTTTCCGAGCCCGTAGGGTATCTGAGTGGCTTAAAAGTACAAGAAAACACTTCAAAAGTGACGTTTCTGAAGAATTTTAACAGTTTTCTTGTATCTACGAACGCCAGAATGCATAAAATTGACCTAAACGTCTCCTTTTCCTATTCTGAGTCGATTCTGCATGCTTTAAGTGTGTTTGGTGGCTCAGAACCATCAAAAAACGTTGAAATATAGTTCAAATTCAATAAAAATCGACAAAAATACTGTTTCTAGCTAAAATTTGATGGTTTCGTTGCACTTTCCGAGCCCGTAGGGTATCTGAGTGGCTTAAAAGTACAAGAAAACACTTCAAAAGTGACGTTTCTGAAGAATTTTAACAGTTTTCTTGTATCTACGAACGCCAGAATGCATAAAATTTACCTAAACGTCTCCTTTTCCTATTCTGAGTCGATTCTGCATGCTTTAAGTGTGTTTGGTGGCTCAGAACCATCAAAAAACGTTGAAATATAGTTCAAATTCAATAAAAATCGACAAAAATACAGTTTCTAGCTAAAATTTGATGGTTTCGTTGCACTTTCCGAGCCCGTAGGGTATCTGAGTGGCTTAAAAGTACAAGAAAACACTTCAAAAGTGACGTTTCTGAAGAATTTTAACAGTTTTCTTGTATCTACGAACGCCAGAATGCATAAAATTGACCTAAACGTCTCCTTTTCCTATTCTGAGTCGATTCTGCATGCTTTAAGTGTGTTTGGTGGCTCAGAAACATCAAAAAACGTTGAAATATAGTTCAAATTCAATAAAAATCGACAAAAATACAGTTTCTAGCTAAAATTTGATGGTTTCGTTGCACTTTCCGAGCCCGTAGGGTATCTGAGTGGCTTAAAAGTACAAGAAAACACTTCAAAAGTGACGTTTCTGAAGAATTTTAACAGTTTTCTTGTATCTACGAACGCCAGAATGCATAAAATTGACCTAAACGTCTCCTTTTCCTATTCTGAGTCGATTCTGCATGCTTTAAGTGTGTTTGGTGGCTCAGAACCATCAAAAAACGTTGAAATATAGTTCAAATTCAATAAAAATCGACAAAAATACAGTTTCTAGCTAAAATTTGATGGTTTCGTTGCACTTTCCGAGCCCGTAGGGTATCTGAGTGGCTTAAAAGTACAAGAAAACACTTCAAAAGTGACGTTTCTGAAGAATTTTAACAGTTTTCTTGTATCTACGAAAGCCAGAATGCATAAAATTGACCTAAACGTCTCCTTTTCCTATTCTGAGTCGATTCTGCATGCTTTAAGTGTGTTTGGTGGCTCAGAACCATCAAAAAACGTTGAAATATAGTTCAAATTCAATAAAAATCGACAAAAATACAGTTTCTAGCTAAAATTTGATGGTTTCGTTGCACTTTCCGAGCCCATTTTATGCATTCTGGCGTTCGTAGATACAAGAAAACTGTTAAAATTCTTCAGAAACGTCACTTTTGAAGTGTTTTCTTGTACATTTAAGCCACTCAGATACCCTACGGGCTCGGAAAGTGCAACGAAACCATCAAACTTTTGCTAGAAACTGTATTTTTGTCTATTTTTATTGAATTTGAACTATATTTCAACGTTTTTTGATGGTTCTGAGCCACCAAACACACTTAAAGCATGCAGAATCGACTCAGAATAGGAAAAGGAGACGTTTAGGTCAATTTTATGCATTCTGGCGTTCGTAGATACAAGAAAACTGTTAAAATTCTTCAGAAACGTCACTTTTGAAGTGTTTTCTTGTACTTTTAAGCCACTCAGATACCCTACGGGCTCGGAAAGTGCAACGAAACCATCAAATTTTAGCTAGAAACTGTATTTTTGTCGATTTTTATTGAATTTGAAGTATATTTCAACGTTTTTTGATGGTTCTGAGCCACCAAACACACTTAAAGCATGCAGAATCGACTCAGAATAGGAAAAGGAGACGTTTAGGTCAATTTTATGCATTCTGGCGTTCGTAGATACAAGAAAACTGTTAAAATTCTTCAGAAACGTCACTTTTGAAGTGTTTTCTTGTACTTTTAAGCCACTCAGATACCCTACGGGCTCGGAAAGTGCAACGAAACCATCAAATTTTAGCTAGAAACAGTATTTTTGTCGATTTTTATTGAATTTGAACTATATTTCAACGTTTTTTGATGGTTCTGAGCCACCAAACACACTTAAAGCATGCAGAATCGACTCAGAATAGGAAAAGGAGACGTTTAGGTCAATTTTATGCATTCTGGCGTTCGTAGATACAAGAAAACTGTTAAAATTCTTCAGAAACGTCACTTTTGAAGTGTTTTCTTGTACTTTTAAGCCACTCAGATACCCTACGCGCTCGGAAAGTGCAACGAAACCATCAAATTTTAGCTAGAAACTGTATTTTTGTCGATTTTTATTGAATTTGAACTATATTTCAACGTTTTTTGATGGTTCTGAGCCACCAAACACACTTAAAGCATGCAGAATCGACTCAGAATAGGAAAAGGAGACGTTTAGGTCAATTTTATGCATTCTGGCGTTCGTAGATACAAGAAAACTGTTAAAATTCTTCAGAAACGTCACTTTTGAAGTGTTTTCTTGTACTTTTAAGCCACTCAGATACCATACGGGCTCGGAAAGTGCAACGAAACCATCAAATTTTAGCTAGAAACTGTATTTTTGTCGATTTTTATTGAATTTGAACTATATTTCAACGTTTTTTGATGGTTCTGAGCCACCAAACACACTTAAAGCATGCAGAATCGACTCAGAATAGGAAAAGGAGACGTTTAGGTCAATTTTATGCATTCTGGCGTTCGTAGATACAAGAAAACTGTTAAAATTCTTCAGAAACGTCACTTTTGAAGTGTTTTCTTGTACTTTTAAGCCACTCAGATACCCTACGGGCTCGGAAAGTGCAACGAAACCATCAAATTTTAGCTAGAAACTGTATTTTTGTCGATTTTTATTGAATTTGAACTATATTTCAACGTTTTTTGATGGTTCTGAGCCACCAAACACACTTAAAGCATGCAGAATCGACTCAGAATAGGAAAAGGAGACGTTTAGGTCAATTTTATGCATTCTGGCGTTCGTAGATACAAGAAAACTGTTAAAATTCTTCAGAAACGTCACTTTTGAAGTGTTTTCTTGTACTTTTAAGCCACTCAGATACCCTACGGGCTCGGAAAGTGCAACGAAACCATCAAATTTTAGCTAGAAACTGTATTTTTGTCGATTTTTATTGAATTTGAACTATATTTCAACGTTTTTTGATGGTTCTGAGCCACCAAACACACTTAAAGCATGCAGAATCGACTCAGAATAGGAAAAGGAGACGTTTAGGTCAAATTTATGCATTCTGGCGTTCGTAGATACAAGAAAACTGTTAAAATTCTTCAGAAACGTCACTTTTGAAGTGTTTTCTTGTACTTTTAAGCCACTCAGATACCCTACGGGCTCGGAAAGTGCAACGAAACCATCAAATTTTAGCTAGAAACTGTATTTTTGTCGATTTTTATTGAATTTGAACTATATTTCAACGTTTTTTGATGGTTCTGAGCCACCAAACACACTTAAAGCATGCAGAATCGACTCAGAATAGGAAAAGGAGACGTTTAGGTCAATTTTATGCATTCTGGCGTTCGTAGATACAAGAAAACTGTTAAAATTCTTCAGAAACGTCACTTTTCAAGTGTTTTCTTGTACTTTTAAGCCACTCAGATACCCTACGGGCTCGGAAAGTGCAACGAAACCATCAAATTTTAGCTAGAAACTGTATTTTTGTCGATTTTTATTGAATTTGAACTATATTTCAACGTTTTTTGATGGTTCTGAGCCACCAAACACACTTAAAGCATGCAGAATCGACTCAGAATAGGAAAAGGAGACGTTTAGGTCAATTTTATGCATTCTGGCGTTCGTAGATACAAGAAAACTGTTAAAATTCTTCAGAAACGTCACTTTTGAAGTGTTTTCTTGCACTTTTAAGCCACTCAGATACCCTACGGGCTCGGAAAGTGCAACGAAACCATCAAATTTTAGCTAGAAACTGTATTTTTGTCGATTTTTATTGAATTTGAACTATATTTCAACGTTTTTTGATGGTTCTGAGCCACCAAACACACTTAAAGCATGCAGAATCGACTCAGAATAGGAAAAGGAGACGTTTAGGTCAATTTTATGCATTCTGGCGTTCGTAGATACAAGAAAACTATTAAAATTCTTCAGAAACGTCACTTTCGAAGTGTTTTCTTGTACTTTTAAGCCATTCAGATACCCTACGGGCTCGGAAAGTGCAACGAAACCATCAAATTTTAGCTAGAAACTGTATTTTTGTCGATTTTTATTGAATTTGAACTATATTTCAACGTTTTTTGATGGTTCTGAGCCACCAAACACACTTAAAGCATGCAGAATCGACTCAGAATAGGAAAAGGAGACGTTTAGGTCAATTTTATGCATTCTGGCGTTCGTAGATACAAGAAAACTGTTAAAATTCTTCAGAAACGTCACTTTTGAAGTGTTTTCTTGTACTTTTAAGCCACTCAGATACCCTACGGGCTCGGAAAGTGCAACGAAACCATCAAATTTTAGCTAGAAACTGTATTTTTGTCGATTTTTATTGAATTTGAACTATATTTCAACGTTTTTTGATGGTTCTGAGCCACCAAACACACTTAAAGCATGCAGAATCGACTCAGAATAGGAAAAGGAGACGTTTAGGTCAAACTTATGCATTCTGGCGTTCGTAGATACAAGAAAACTGTTAAAATTCTTCAGAAACGTCACTTTTGAAGTGTTTTCTTGTACTTTTAAGCCACTCAGATACCCTACGGGCTCGGAAAGTGCAACGAAACCATCAAATTTTAGCTAGAAACTGTATTTTTGTCGATTTTTATTGAATTTGAACTATATTTCAACGTTTTTTGATGGTTCTGAGCCACCAAACACACTTAAAGCATGCAGAATCGACTCAGAATAGGAAAAGGAGACGTTTAGGTCAATTTTATGCATTCTGGCGTTCGTAGATACAAGAAAACTGTTAAAATTCTTCAGAAACGTCACTTTTGAAGTGTTTTCTTGTACTTTTAAGCCACTCAGATACCCTACGGGCTCGGAAAGTGCAACGAAACCATCAAATTTTAGCTAGAAACTGTATTTTTGTCGATTTTTATTGAATTTGAACTATATTTCAACGTTTTTTGATGGTTCTGAGCCACCAAACACACTTAAAGCATGCAGAATCGACTCAGAATAGGAAAAGGAGACGTTTAGGTCAATATTATGCATTCTGGCGTTCGTAGATACAAGAAAACTGTTAAAATTCTTCAGAAACGTCACTTTTGAAGTGTTTTCTTGTACTTTTAAGCCACTCAGATACCCTACGGGCTCGGAAAGTGCAACGAAACCATCAAATTTTAGCTAGAAACTGTATTTTTGTCGATTTTTATTGAATTTGAACTATATTTCAACGTTTTTTGATGGTTCTGAGCCACCAAACACACTTAAAGCATGCAGAATCGACTCAGAATAGGAAAAGGAGACGTTTAGGTCAATTTTATGCATTCTGGCGTTCGTAGATACAAGAAAACTGTTAAAATTCTTCAGAAACGTCACTTTTCAAGTGTTTTCTTGTACTTTTAAGCCACTCAGATACCCTACGGGCTCGGAAAGTGCAACGAAACCATCAAATTTTAGCTAGAAACTGTATTTTTGTCGATTTTTATTGAATTTGAACTATATTTCAACGTTTTTTGATGGTTCTGAGCCACCAAATACACTTAAAGCATGCAGAATCGACTCAGAATAGGAAAAGGAGACGTTTAGGTCAATTTTATGCATTCTGGCGTTCGTAGATACAAGAAAACTGTTAAAATTCTTCAGAAACGTCACTTTTGAAGTGTTTTCTTGTACTTTTAAGCCACTCAGATACCCTACGGGCTCGGAAAGTGCAACGAAACCATCAAATTTTAGCTAGAAACTGTATTTTTGTCGATTTTTATTGAATTTGAACTATATTTCAACGTTTTTTGATGGTTCTGAGCCACCAAACACACTTAAAGCATGCAGAATCGACTCAGAATAGGAAAAGGAGACGTTTAGGTCAATTTTATGCATTCTGGCGTTCGTAGATACAAGAAAACTGTTAAAATTCTTCAGAAACGTCACTTTTGAAGTGTTTTCTTGTACTTTTAAGCCACTCAGATACCCTACGGGCTCGGAAAGTGCAACGAAACCATCAAATTTTAGCTAGAAACTGTATTTTTGTCGATTTTTATTGAATTTGAACTATATTTCAACGTTTTTTGATGGTTCTGAGCCACCAAACACACTTAAAGCATGCAGAATCGACTCAGAATAGGAAAAGGAGACGTTTAGGTCAATTTTATGCATTCTGGCGTTCGTAGATACAAGAAAACTGTTAAAATTCTTCAGAAACGTCACTTTTGAAGTGTTTTCTTGTACTTTTAAGCCACTCAGATACCCAACGGGCTCGGAAAGTGCAACGAAACCATCAAATTTTAGCTAGAAACTGTATTTTTGTCGATTTTTATTGAATTTGAACTATATTTCAACGTTTTTTGATGGTTCTGAGCCACCAAACACACTTAAAGCATGCAGAATCGACTCAGAATAGGAAAAGGAGACGTTTAGGTCAAACTTATGCATTCTGGCGTTCGTAGATACAAGAAAACTGTTAAAATTCTTCAGAAACGTCACTTTTGAAGTGTTTTCTTGTATTTTTAAGCCACTCAGATACCCTACGGGCTCGGAAAGTGCAACGAAACCATCAAATTTTAGCTAGAAACTGTATTTTTGTCGATTTTTATTGAATTTGAACTATATTTCAACGTTTTTTGATGGTTCTGAGCCACCAAACACACTTAAAGCATGCAGAATCGACTCAGAATAGGAAAAGGAGACGTTTAGGTCAATTTTATGCATTCTGGCGTTCGTAGATACAAGAAAACTGTTAAAATTCTTCAGAAACGTCACTTTTGAAGTGTTTTCTTGTACTTTTAAGCCACTCAGATACCCTACGGGCTCGGAAAGTGCAACGAAACCATCAAATTTTAGCTAGAAACTGTATTTTTGTCGATTTTTATTGAATTTGAACTATATTTCAACGTTTTTTGATGGTTCTGAGCCACCAAACACACTTAAAGCATGCAGAATCGACTCAGAATAGGAAAAGGAGACGTTTAGGTCAATTTTATGCATTCTGGCGTTCGTAGATACAAGAAAACTGTTAAAATTCTTCAGAAATGTCACTTTTGAAGTGTTTTCTTGTACTTTTAAGCCACTCAGATACCCTACGGTCTAGGAAAGTGCAACGAAACCATCAAATTTTAGCTAGAAACTGTATTTTTGTCGATTTTTATTGAATTTGAACTATATTTCAATGTTTTTTGATGGTTCTGAGACACCAAACACACTTAAAGCATGCAGAATCGACTCAGAATAGGAAAAGGAGACGTTTAGGTCAATTTTATGCATTCTGGCGTTCGTAGATACAAGAAAACTGTTAAAATTCTTCAGAAACGTCACTTTTGAAGTGTTTTCTTGTACTTTTAAGCCACTCAGATACCCTACGGGCTCGGAAAGTGCAACGAAACCATCAAATTTTAGCTAGAAACTGTATTTTTGTCGATTTTTATTGAATTTGAACTATATTTCAACGTTTTTTGATGGTTCTGAGCCACCAAACACACTTAAAGCATGCAGAATCGACTCAGAATAGGAAAAGGAGACGTTTAGGTCAATTTTATGCATTCTGGCGTTCGTAGATACAAGAAAACTGTTAAAATTCTTCAGAAACGTCACTTTTGAAGTGTTTTCTTGTACTTTTAAGCCACTCAGATACCCTACGGGCTCGGAAAGTGCAATGAAACCATCAAATTTTAGCTAGAAACTGTATTTTTGTCGATTTTTATTGAATTTGAACTATATTTCAACGTTTTTTGATGGTTCTGAGCCACCAAACACACTTAAAGCATGCAGAATCGACTCAGAATAGGAAAAGGAGACGTTTAGGGTCAATTTTATGCATTCTGGCGTTCGTAGATACAAGAAAACTGTTAAAATTCTTCAGAAACGTCACTTTTGAAGTGTTTTCTTGTACTTTTAAGCCACTCAGATACCCTACGGGCTCGGAAAGTGCAACGAAACCATCAAATTTTAGCTAGAAACTGTATTTTTGTCGATTTTATTGAATTTGAACTATATTTCAACGTTTTTTGATGGTTCTGAGCCACCAAACACACTTAAAGCATGCAGAATCGACTCAGAATAGGAAAAGGAGACGTTTAGGTCAATTTTATGCATTCTGGCGTTCGTAGATACAAGAAAACTGTTAAAATTCTTCAGAAACGTCACTTTTGAAGTGTTTTCTTGTACTTTTAAGCCACTCAGATACCCTACGGGCTCGGAAAGTGCAACGAAACCATCAAATTTTAGCTAGAAACTGTATTTTTGTCGATTTTTATTGAATTTGAACTATATTTCAACGTTTTTTGATGGTTCTGAGCCACCAAACACACTTAAAGCATGCAGAATCGACTCAGAATAGGAAAAGGAGACGTTTAGGTCAATTTTATGCATTCTGGCGTTCGTAGATACAAGAAAACTGTTAAAATTCTTCAGAAACATCACTTTTGAAGTGTTTTCTTGTACTTTTAAGCCACTCAGATACCCTACGGGCTCGGAAAGTGCAACGAAACCATCAAATTTTAGCTAGAAACTGTATTTTTGTCGATTTTTATTGAATTTGAACTATATTTCAACGTTTTTTGATGGTTCTGAGCCACCAAACACACTTAAAGCATGCAGAATCGACTCAGAATAGGAAAAGGAGACGTTTAGGTCAATTTTATGCATTCTGGCGTTCGTAGATACAAGAAAACTGTTAAAATTCTTCAGAAACGTCACTTTTGAAGTGTTTTCTTGTACTTTTAAGCCACTCAGATACCCAACGGGCTCGGAAAGTGCAACGAAACCATCAAATTTTAGCTAGAAACTGTATTTTTGTCGATTTTTATTGAATTTGAACTATATTTCAACGTTTTTTGATGGTTCTGAGCCACCAAACACACTTAAAGCATGCAGAATCGACTCAGAATAGGAAAAGGAGACGTTTAGGTCAATTTTATGCATTCTGGCGTTCGTAGATACAAGAAAACTGTTAAAATTCTTCAGAAACGTCACTTTTGAAGTGTTTTCTTGTAATTTTAAGCCACTCAGATACCCTACGGGCTCGGAAAGTGCAACGAAACCATCAAATTTTAGCTAGAAACTGTATTTTTGTCGATTTTTATTGAATTTGAACTATATTTCAACGTTTTTTGATGGTTCTGAGCCACCAAACACACTTAAAGCATGCAGAATCGACTCAGAATAGGAAAAGGAGACGTTTAGGTCAATTTTATGCATTCTGGCGTTCGTAGATACAAGAAAACTGTTAAAATTCTTCAGAAACGTCACTTTTGAAGTGTTTTCTTGTACTTTTAAGCCACTCAGATACCCTACGGGCTCGGAAAGTGCAACGAAACCATCAAATTTTAGCTAGAAACTGTATTTTTGTCGATTTTTATTGAATTTGAACTATATTTCAACGTTTTTTGATGGTTCTGAGCCACCAAACATACTTAAAGCATGCAGAATCGACTCAGAATAGGAAAGGGAGACGTTTAGGTCAATTTTATGCACTCTGGCGTTCGTAGATACAAGAAAACTGTTAAAATTCTTCAGAAACGTCACTTTTGAAGTGTTTTCTTGTACTTTTAAGCCACTCAGATACCCAATGGGCTCGGAAAGTGCAACGAAACCATCAAATTTTAGCTAGAAACTGTATTTTTGTCGATTTTTATTGAATTTGAACTATATTTCAACGTTTTTTGATGGTTCTGAGCCACCAAACACACTTAAAGCATGCAGAATCGACTCAGAATAGGAAAAGGAGACGTTTAGGTCAATTTTATGCATTCTGGCGTTCGTAGATACAAGAAAACTGTTAAAATTCTTCAGAAACGTCACTTTTGAAGTGTTTTCTTGTACTTTTAAGCCACTCAGATACCCTATGGGCTCGGAAAGTGCAACGAAACCATCAAATTTTAGCTAGAAACTGTATTTTTGTCGATTTTGATTGAATTTGAACTATATTTCAACGTTTTTTGATGGTTCTGAGCCACCAAACACACTTAAAGCATGCAGAATCGACTCAGAATAGGAAAGGGAGACGTTTAGGTCAATTTTATGCATTCTGGCGTTCGTAGATACAAGAAAACTGTTAAAATTCTTCAGAAACGTCACTTTTGAAGTGTTTTCTTGTACTTTTAAGCCACTCAGATACCCTACGGGCTCGGAAAGTGCAACGAAACCATCAAATTTTAGCTAGAAACTGTATTTTTGTCGATTTTTATTGAATTTGAACTATATTTCAACGTTTTTTGATGGTTCTGAGCCACCAAACACACTTAAAGCATGCAGAATCGACTCAGAATAGGAAAAGGAGACGTTTAGGTCAATTTTATGCATTCTGGCGTTCGTAGATACAAGAAAACTGTTAAAATTCTTCAGAAACGTCACTTTTGAAGTGTTTTCTTGTACTTTTAAGCCACTCAGATACCCTACGGGCTCGGAAAGTGCAACGAAACCATCAAATTTTAGCTAGAAACTGTATTTTTGTCGATTTTTATTGAATTTGAACTATATTTCAACGTTTTTTGATGGTTCTGAGCCACCAAACACACTTAAAGCATGCAGAATCGACTCAGAATAGGAAAAGGAGACGTTTAGGTCAATTTTATGCATTCTGGCGTTCGTAGATACAAGAAAACTGTTAAAATTCTTCAGAAACGTCACTTTTGAAGTGTTTTCTTGTACTTTTAAGCCACTCAGATACCCTACGGGCTCGGAAAGTGCAACGAAACCATCAAATTTTAGCTAGAAACTGTATTTTTGTCGATTTTTATTGAATTTGAACTATATTTCAACGTTTTTTGATGGTTCTGAGCCACCAAACACACTTAAAGCATGCAGAATCGACTCAGAATAGGAAAAGGAGACGTTTAGGTCAATTTTATGCATTCTGGCGTTCGTAGATACAAGAAAACTGTTAAAATTCTTCAGAAACGTCACTTTTGAAGTGTTTTCTTGTACTTTTAAGCCACTCAGATACCCTACGGGCTCGGAAAGTGCAACCAAATCATCAAATTTTAGCTAGAAACTGTATTTTTGTCGATTTTTATTGAATTTGAACTATATTTTAACGTTTTTTGATGGTTCTGAGCCACCAAACACACTTAAAGCATGCAGAATCGACTCAGAATAGGAAAAGGAGACGTTTAGGTCAATTTTATGCATTCTGGCGTTCGTAGATACAAGAAAACTGTCAAAATTCTTCAGAAACGTCACTTTTGAAGTGTTTTCTTGTACTTTTAAGCCACTCAGATACCCTACGGGCTCGGAAAGTGCAACGAAACCATCAAATTTTAGCTAGAAACTGTATTTTTGTCGATTTTTATTGAATTTGAACTATATTTCAACGTTTTTTGATGGTTCTGAGCCACCAAACACACTTAAAGCATGCAGAATCGACTCAGAATAGGAAAAGGAGACGTTTAGGTCAATTTTATGCATTCTGGCGTTCGTAGATACAAGAAAACTGTTAAAATTCTTCAGAAACGTCACTTTTGAAGTGTTTTCTTGTACTTTTAAGCCACTCAGATACCCTACGGGCTCGGAAAGTGCAACGAAACCATCAAATTTTAGCTAGAAACTGTATTTTTGTCGATTTTTATTGAATTTGAACTATATTTCAACGTTTTTTGATGGTTCTGAGCCACCAAACACACTTAAAGCATGCAGAATCGACTCAGAATAGGAAAAGGAGACGTTTAGGTCAATTTTATGCATTCTGGCGTTCGTAGATACAAGAAAACTGTTAAAATTCTTCAGAAACGTCACTTTTGAAGTGTTTTCTTGTACTTTTAAGCCACTCAGATACCCTACGGGCTCGGAAAGTGCAACGAAACCATCAAATTTTAGCTAGAAACTGTATTTTTGTCGATTTTTATTGAATTTGAACTATATTTCAACGTTTTTTGATGGTTCTGAGCCACCAAACACACTTAAAGCATGCAGAATCGACTCAGAATAGGAAAAGGAGACGTTTAGGTCAATTTTATGCATTCTGGCGTTCGTAGATACAAGAAAACTGTTAAAATTCTTCAGAAACGTCACTTTTGAAGTGTTTTCTTGTACTTTTAAGCCACTCAGATACCCTACGGGCTCGGAAAGTGCAACGAAACCATCAAATTTTAGCTAGAAACTGTATTTTTGTGGATTTTTATTGAATTTGAACTATATTTCAACGTTTTTTGATGGTTCTGAGCCACCAAACACACTTAAAGCATGCAGAATCGACTCAGAATAGGAAAAGGAGACGTTTAGGTCAATTTTATGCATTCTGGCGTTCGTAGATACAAGAAAACTGTTAAAATTCTTCAGAAACGTCACTTTTGAAGTGTTTTCTTGTACTTTTAAGCCACTCAGATACCCTACGGGCTCGGAAAGTGCAACGAAATCATCAAATTTTAGCTAGAAACTGTATTTTTGTCGATTTTTATTGAATTTGAACTATATTTCAACGTTTTTTGATGGTTCTGAGCCACCAAACACACTTAAAGCATGCAGAATCGACTCAGAATAGGAAAAGGAGACGTTTAGGTCAATTTTATGCATTCTGGCGTTCGTAGATACAAGAAAACAGTTAAAATTCTTCAGAAACGTCACTTTTGAAGTGTTTTCTTGTACTTTTAAGCCACTCAGATACCCTACGGGCTCGGAAAGTGCAACGAAACCATCAAATTTTAGCTAGAAACTGTATTTTTGTCGATTTTTATTGAATTTGAACTATATTTCAACGTTTTTTGATGGTTCTGAGCCACCAAACACACTTAAAGCATGCAGAATCGACTCAGAATAGGAAAAGGAGACGTTTAGGTCAATTTTATGCATTCTGGCGTTCGTAGATACAAGAAAACTGTTAAAATTCTTCAGAAACGTCACTTTTGAAGTGTTTTCTTGTACTTTTAAGCCACTCAGATACCCTACGGGCTCGGAAAGTGCAACGAAACCATCAAATTTTAGCTAGAAACTGTATTTTTGTCGATTTTTATTGAATTTGAACTATATTTCAACGTTTTTTGATGGTTCTGAGCCACCAAACACACTTAAAGCATGCAGAATCGACTCAGAATAGGAAAAGGAGACGTTTAGGTCAATTTTATGCATTCTGGCGTTCGTAGATACAAGAAAACTGTTAAAATTCTTCAGAAACGTCACTTTTGAAGTGTTTTCTTGTACTTTTAAGCCACTCAGATACCCTACGGGCTCGGAAAGTGCAACGAAACCATCAAATTTTAGCTAGAAACTGTATTTTTGTGGATTTTTATTGAATTTGAACTATATTTCAACGTTTTTTGATGGTTCTGAGCCACCAAACACACTTAAAGCATGCAGAATCGACTCAGAATAGGAAAAGGAGACGTTTAGGTCAATTTTATGCATTCTGGCGTTCGTAGATACAAGAAAACTGTTAAAATTCTTCAGAAACGTCACTTTTGAAGTGTTTTCTTGTACTTTTAAGCCACTCAGATACCCTACGGGCTCGGAAAGTGCAACGAAATCATCAAATTTTAGCTAGAAACTGTATTTTTGTCGATTTTTATTGAATTTGAACTATATTTCGACGTTTTTTGATGGTTCTGAGCCACCAAACACACTTAAAGCATGCAGAATCGACTCAGAATAGGAAAAGGAGACGTTTAGGTCAATTTTATGCATTCTGGCGTTCGTAGATACAAGAAAACTGTTAAAATTCTTCAGAAACGTCACTTTTGAAGTGTTTTCTTGTACTTTTAAGCCACTCAGATACCCTACGGGCTCGGAAAGTGCAACGAAACCATCAAATTTTAGCTAGAAACTGTATTTTTGTCGATTTTTATTGAATTTGAACTATATTTCAACGTTTTTTGATGGTTCTGAGCCACCAAACACACTTAAAGCATGCAGAATCGACTCAGAATAGGAAAAGGAGACGTTTAGGTCAATTTTATGCATTCTGGCGTTCGTAGATACAAGAAAACTGTTAAAATTCTTCAGAAACGTCACTTTTGAAGTGTTTTCTTGTACTTTTAAGCCACTCAGATACCCTACGGGCTCGGAAAGTGCAACGAAACCATCAAATTTTAGCTAGAAACTGTATTTTTGTCGATTTTTATTGAATTTGAACTATATTTCAACGTTTTTTGATGGTTCTGAGCCACCAAACACACTTAAAGCATGCAGAATCGACTCAGAATAGGAAAAGGAGACGTTTAGGTCAATTTTATGCATTCTGGCGTTCGTAGATACAAGAAAACTGTTAAAATTCTTCAGAAACGTCACTTTTGAAGTGTTTTCTTGTACTTTTAAGCCACTCAGATACCCTACGGGCTCGGAAAGTGCAACGAAACCATCAAATTTTAGCTAGAAACTGTATTTTTGTCGATTTTTATTGAATTTGAACTATATTTCAACGTTTTTTGATGGTTCTGAGCCACCAAACACACTTAAAGCATGCAGAATCGACTCAGAATAGGAAAAGGAGACGCTTAGGTCAATTTTATGTATTCTGGCGTTCGTAGATACAAGAAAACTGTTAAAATTCTTCAGAAACGTCACTTTTGAAGTGTTTTCTTGTACTTTTAAGCCACTCAGATACCCTACGGGCTCGGAAAGTGCAACGAAACCATCAAATTTTAGCTAGAAACTGTATTTTTGTCGATTTTTATTGAATTTGAACTATATTTCAACGTTTTTTGATGGTTCTGAGCCACCAAACACACTTAAAGCATGCAGAATCGACTCAGAATAGGAAAAGGAGACGTTTAGGTCAATTTTATGCATTCTGGCGTTCGTAGATACAAGAAAACTGTTAAAATTCTTCAGAAACGTCACTTTTGAAGTGTTTTCTTGTAATTTTAAGCCACTCAGATACCCTACGGGCTCGGAAAGTGCAACGAAACCATCAAATTTTAGCTAGAAACTGTATTTTTGTCGATTTTTATTGAATTTGAACTATATTTCAACGTTTTTTGATGGTTCTGAGCCACCAAACACACTTAAAGCATGCAGAATCGACTCAGAATAGGAAAAGGAGACGTTTAGGTCAATTTTATGCATTCTGGCGTTCGTAGATACAAGAAAACTGTTAAAATTCTTCAGAAACGTCACTTTTGAAGTGTTTTCTTGTACTTTTAAGCCACTCAGATACCCTACGGGCTCGGAAAGTGCAACGAAACCATCAAATTTTAGCTAGAAACTGTATTTTTGTCGATTTTTATTGAATTTGAACTATATTTCAACGTTTTTTGATGGTTCTGAGCCACCAAACACACTTAAAGCATGCAGAATCGACTCAGAATAGGAAAAGGAGACGTTTAGGTCAATTTTATGCATTCTGGCGTTCGTAGATACAAGAAAACTGTTAAAATTCTTCAGAAACGTCACTTTTGAAGTGTTTTCTTGTACTTTTAAGCCACTCAGATACCCTACGGGCTCGGAAAGTGCAACGAAATCATCAAATTTTAGCTAGAAACTGTATTTTTGTTGATTTTTATTGAATTTGAACTATATTTCAACGTTTTTTGATGGTTCTGAGCCACCAAACACACTTAAAGCATGCAGAATCGACTCAGAATAGGAAAAGGAGACGTTTAGGTCAATTTTATGCATTCTGGCGTTCGTAGATACAAGAAAACTGTCAAAATTCTTCAGAAACGTCACTTTTGAAGTGTTTTCTTGTACTTTTAAGCCACTCAGATACCCTACGGGCTCGGAAAGTGCAACGAAACCATCAAATTTTAGCTAGAAACTGTGTTTTTGTCGATTTTTATTGAATTTGAACTATATTTCAACGTTTTTTGATGGTTCTGAGCCACCAAACACACTTAAAGCATGCAGAATCGACTCAGAATAGGAAAAGGAGACGTTTAGGTCAATTTTATGCATTCTGGCGTTCGTAGATACAAGAAAACTGTTAAAATTCTTCAGAAACGTCACTTTTGAAGTGTTTTCTTGTACTTTTAAGCCACTCAGATACCCTACGGGCTCGGAAAGTGCAACGAAACCATCAAATTTTAGCTAGAAACTGTATTTTTGTCGATTTTTATTGAATTTGAACTATATTTCAACGTTTTTTGATGGTTCTGAGCCACCAAACACACTTAAAGCATGCAGAATCGACTCAGAATAGGAAAAGGAGACGTTTAGGTCAATTTTATGCATTCTGGCGTTCGTAGATACAAGAAAACTGTTAAAATTCTTCAGAAACGTCACTTTTGAAGTGTTTTCTTGTACTTTTAAGCCACTCAGATACCCTACGGGCTCGGAAAGTGCAACGAAACCATCAAATTTTAGCTAGAAACTGTATTTTTGTCGATTTTTATTGAATTTGAACTATATTTCAACGTTTTTTGATGGTTCTGAGCCACCAAACACACTTAAAGCATGCAGAATCGACTCAGAATAGGAAAAGGAGACGTTTAGGTCAATTTTATGCATTCTGGCGTTCGTAGATACAAGAAAACTGTTAAAATTCTTCAGAAACGTCACTTTTGAAGTGTTTTCTTGTACTTTTAAGCCACTCAGATACCCTACGGGCTCGGAAAGTGCAACGAAACCATCAAATTTTAGCTAGAAACTGTATTTTTGTCGATTTTTATTGAATTTGAACTATATTTCAACGTTTTTTGATGGTTCTGAGCCACCAAACACACTTAAAGCATGCAGAATCGACTCAGAATAGGAAAAGGAGACGTTTAGGTCAATTTTATGCATTCTGGCGTTCGTAGATACAAGAAAACTGTTAAAATTCTTCAGAAACGTCACTTTTGAAGTGTTTTCTTGTACTTTTAAGCCACTCAGATACCCTACGGGCTCGGAAAGTGCAACGAAACCATCAAATTTTAGCTAGAAACTGTATTTTTGTCGATTTTTATTGAATTTGAACTATATTTCAACGTTTTTTGATGGTTCTGAGCCACCAAACACACTTAAAGCATGCAGAATCGACTCAGAATAGGAAAAGGAGACGTTTAGGTCAATTTTATGCATTCTGGCGTTCGTAGATACAAGAAAACTGTTAAAATTCTTCAGAAACGTCACTTTTGAAGTGTTTTCTTGTACTTTTAAGCCACTCAGATACCCTACGGGCTCGGAAAGTGCAACGAAACCATCAAATTTTAGCTAGAAACTGTATTTTTGTCGATTTTTATTGAATTTGAACTATATTTCAACGTTTTTTGATGGTTCTGAGCCACCAAACACACTTAAAGCATGCAGAATCGACTCAGAATAGGAAAAGGAGACGTTTAGGTCAATTTTATGCATTCTGGCGTTCGTAGATACAAGAAAACTGTTAAAATTCTTCAGAAACGTCACTTTTGAAGTGTTTTCTTGTACTTTTAAGCCACTCAGATACCCTACGGGCTCGGAAAGTGCAACGAAACCATCAAATTTTAGCTAGAAACTGTATTTTTGTCGATTTTTATTGAATTTGAACTATATTTCAACGTTTTTTGATGGTTCTGAGCCACCAAACACACTTAAAGCATGCAGAATCGACTCAGAATAGGAAAAGGAGACGTTTAGGTCAATTTTATGCATTCTGGCGTTCGTAGATACAAGAAAACTGTTAAAATTCTTCAGAAACGTCACTTTTGAAGTGTTTTCTTGTACTTTTAAGCCACTCAGATACCCTACGGGCTCGGAAAGTGCAACGAAACCATCAAATTTTAGCTAGAAACTGTATTTTTGTCGATTTTTATTGAATTTGAACTATATTTCAACGTTTTTTGATGGTTCTGAGCCACCAAACACACTTAAAGCATGCAGAATCGACTCAGAATAGGAAAAGGAGACGTTTAGGTCAATTTTATGCATTCTGGCGTTCGTAGATACAAGAAAACTGTTAAAATTCTTCAGAAACGTCACTTTTGAAGTGTTTTCTTGTACTTTTAAGCCACTCAGATACCCTACGGGCTCGGAAAGAGCAACGAAACCATCAAATTTTAGCTAGAAACTGTATTTTTGTCGATTTTTATTGAATTTGAACTATATTTCAACGTTTTTTGATGGTTCTGAGCCACCAAACACACTTAAAGCATGCAGAATCGACTCAGAATAGGAAAAGGAGACGTTTAGGTCAATTTTATGCATTCTGGCGTTCGTAGATACAAGAAAACTGTTAAAATTCTTCAGAAACGTCACTTTTGAAGTGTTTTCTTGTACTTTTAAGCCACTCAGATACCCTACGGGCTCGGAAAGTGCAACGAAACCATCAAATTTTAGCTAGAAACTGTATTTTTGTCGATTTTTATTGAATTTGAACTATATTTCAACGTTTTTTGATGGTTCTGAGCCACCAAACACACTTAAAGCATGCAGAATCGACTCAGAATAGGAAAAGGAGACGTTTAGGTCAATTTTATGCATTCTGGCGTTCGTAGATACAAGAAAACTGTTAAAATTCTTCAGAAACGTCACTTTTGAAGTGTTTTCTTGTACTTTTAAGCCACTCAGATACCCTACGGGCTCGGAAAGTGCAACGAAACCATCAAATTTTAGCTAGAAACTGTATTTTTGTCGATTTTTATTGAATTTGAACTATATTTCAACGTTTTTTGATGGTTCTGAGCCACCAAACACACTTAAAGCATGCAGAATCGACTCAGAATAGGAAAAGGAGACGCTTAGGTCAATTTTATGTATTCTGGCGTTCGTAGATACAAGAAAACTGTTAAAATTCTTCAGAAACGTCACTTTTGAAGTGTTTTCTTGTACTTTTAAGCCACTCAGATACCCTACGGGCTCGGAAAGTGCAACGAAACCATCAAATTTTAGCTAGAAACTGTATTTTTGTCGATT